>NC_141875.1:113175009-113326524 GCF_056163025.1 Triticum urartu | reverse complement strand
TCTTGTTGGAATTCAGGTCTCAAGCTTTGCAGACTGTTTTCGTCGGAGCTAGGGTTTCGACTAAGAGCATTGGCCACTACATTTGCTTTTCCTGGATGATTGTGGATACCAACATCATAATCTTTTACCAATTCCAACCAGCGTCGTTGCCGTAAGTTTAGTTCTGGCTGTGTGAAAATATATTTGAGACTTTTATGGTCCGTGTATATTTCACATCGATTTCCAAGTAAGAAATGCCTCCATTCCTTGAGTGCATGAATGACTGCTGCCATTTCTAAGTCATGAGTGGGATAATTTTCCTCATGCTTGCGAAGTTGCCTTGAAGCGTATGCGACAACCTTGCCTTCTTGCATCAACACGCACCCGAGGCCTTTTCGGGAAGCGTCACAATACACTTCAAAATTCTTGTGTATGTCTGGCACAATTAATACTGGTGCTGTTGTTAATTTTCGTTTTAGCTCTTGCAAACTTTTCTCGCAGGCTTCTGTCCATTCAAACTTCTTGTCCTTCTTGAGTAACTGCGTCATTGGCTTGGCTAGGGTGGAGAATCCTTCAATAAATCTGCGGTAATATCCTGCCATTCCCAAGAAACTTCGTATGTCTGTTACGCTGGCTGGTGACTTCCAGCCAAGTATGGCCCTGACTTTCTCTGGGTCCACTGCGATACCGTCTTGGGTCAGCATGTGACCTAGAAAACCTACTTGTCTTAGCCAAAATTCGCACTTACTGAACTTGGCATATAATTGATGTTTCCTGAGTTCTCCTAGCACAATCCTGAGATGTTCTGCGTGTTCTTCTGGTGTCTTGGAGTATACCAGAATATCGTCGATTAATACCACAACAAACTTGTCCATAAACTTCATAAATACTTTGTTCATGAGGTGAACAAAATATGCGGGGGCGTTCGTTAATCCAAAAGGCATAACTGTGAACTCATATAGTCCATATCTGGAGGTGAAGGCTGTTTTGGGGATATCTTCTGTTCGCACTTTTAATTGATGGTATCCTGACCTTAAGTCAATTTTTGAGAATACCTTGGCCTGAGCGAGCTGATCAAATAAATCATTTATCCGCGGCATCGGGTATTTGTTCTTGACTGTGACCATGTTAAGTGCTCGGTAGTCTATGCACAACCTCAGTGTTCCATCCTTCTTTTTGGCAAATAAAATTGGTGATCCCCAAGGTGAGGAGCTGGCTCGAATGTATCCCTTGTCCAGCAATTCCTTTATTTGTTTCTTCAACTCAATCAACTCGGATGGTGCCATTCTGTATGGTTTCTTGTATATGGGGGTGGTTCCTGGTGCTAGCTCAATGCTGAATTCTATCTCTCGGTCTGGTGGCATGCCTGGTAGTTCTTCGGGAAATACGTCTGGAAATTCACATACTACTAGAACCTTGTGTAGCTCGGAAACGTCCACCTTATTCAATCTCGGCTGTTGATGAAGACATGTACCTAGGGTAGGGACACGGACCTGACCTAGGGGTCCTACCCTAGGACATCCCTGGGAGAAGCCATATTTCATTCGACTTGAAGGCGTCTCACTCGACAGGATCAAGACACTCGACCAAGAAGCTACCACTCGACTGCCAGGAGACCAACAGTCGCTCTGTAGGCAAACGGTCTGCCGTTAAGTAGTATTCATGGTCATTATAGCACTTTATTAGAGGCGTTGACAGTAACGCCTCATCTTAAATGTACCTTAAACCCTGCATTACTGAGGGCAGGAGAGGGCCGGCGAACTCTATATAAGCCACCCCCCCTCCTCAGTAGAAAAGGTTCGCACCTCTGTAATCTATACACGCATAATCCAGTCGACCGCCTCCGGGCTCCGAGACGTAGGGCTATTACTTCCTCCGAGAAGGGCCTGAACTCGTAAACCTCGCGTGTAACAACTTCCCAATAGCTAGGATCTCGCCTCTCCATACTCACCCCCCTACATCACTGTCAGATTTAGAACCACGACAGTTGGCGCCCACCTTGGGGCAAGAATCTTAGCGCTTAGTTGGAGAAGTTGCGATCTTTTCCGATCCCTTTGATCATGGTTTCTTGCGGAGTTTTGGTGGGGAGCTGCGAGATCCGTCTCAGCACGCTTACCTTCATCGTCGACGACTCCGCCTGGCTTCAGGAGGCACCGCTCGACATCGACGCGCTCCCCGCCCGCGGTGCGACGCATTTCCGCGCATGCGTTCGCGGCGTCCTCCTGCGGCAACCGTCGACCCAATATGGGTCGGCCCCCGTATCGTCTCCCCGCCCTGTCTCCCACCAGCGCAAGCGCTCCGGTCGGTCAAGACTTCAGCGGTGGGTGAGGCACGCCGTGGCCCGCCAATCGGCAGCCCCGCAAGTCGCGGCCATCGAGCCCGTCGAATCCCTCTACGGCCTGTTCGATCTGTCGACTGGCTCCGTGGAGACCGCATCCGAGTGCGACAGCAGCGATCCAGTGGCTGAGGTTCTGGCGGTCGATGGGACACACAGTCCCCCTGGTTTCCCTCGCACTGACGGAGGCGCGGGTGGTGGCGATCCGTCGCATCCCCACGACGAATATCTCCCCGAACCTCTCACGTCATTGCAGCGAGAGGAGCCTCGCCGCCGGAACATGGACGCGCTCCGCACTCCTATCGTCGGAGAGACCCCCGAGGCCCGGGCCTTGGAGGAGGCGCGTTTGGCCAACTTGGCCGAGCGCACTCGACTAGAGAATCTCCAGCGAGCACTCGACGAGCGAGCGCGTCAGCGGGCTCCCGAGTCTAGTCGACGCCAGCTCTTCCCACCGACGCAGGTATATCGAACCCCAGTTCAGAATCTGGCCGCCGCGGCCCGTATAGCAGAATCGATTCAGCCCTCCCAGTCGGAGGCTGGCAGGGGCTTGTTACAGATCAGAGCATTGCTCCGGGCGGCGGGAGACCAGAATTCCGCTGTCTCTCAGTCGCGGAATAGGATCCACGGTCGGTCTGTCGCAACAAATACAGTCGAGTCAGCTCACAGCCCGAGATCGCCCCCGAGGCGTGAGGGACGTAGTGGCCAACATGATCAGTACAGGAGGAATGAGCAGTATGATCACCGATTCGACCGCGATGATCGGCGTCGAGTGCCAACCCCTCCCCCGAGGAGTGGGTCGTATGCGCCTCGACGGCAAGATTACAGACGCCCTCATAGTGTTGGACAGAGGATTCCAGTCGACCCCAGAGACCCAGGCTTTGATGCGAGATCCATCCTCGTTCAAGATTTGGTTGACAGGAACAGAGCTCATCGAGAAGGCCACAACAGAGATGCGCCTGCCAGCAGCAGAGTACGTGCTTCAGGGCCAGAGTGTTTCAGTCGAGCCATCAGAGCCGCAGTGATACCTCCCAATTTCAGGTTGGCGACTGGAATCAGCAAGTTCACCGGGGAATCTAAGCCTGACACCTGGCTCGAAGATTACCGAGTGGCTGTACAGATTGGTGGCGGCAATGACGAGGTGGCCATGAAGCATTTGCCTCTCATGTTAGAGGGCTCGGCCAGAGCATGGCTAAATCAGTTGGCACCCAGCAGCATTTACACTTGGGAGGACCTCTCCCGAGTGTTTGTCACAACCTTTGAAGGAACATGCAAGCGACCTGTAGGCCTAACCGAGATGCGGTCTTGCGTGCAGAAGCCGAATGAAACTCTGAGGGAATACATCCAGAGGTGGATCACACTGCATCACTCGGTTGAGAACGTGCCGGACCATCAAGCGGTTTGTGCCTTCAAGGAAGGTGTTAAATACAGAGAGTTGAATCTGAAGTTCGGTCGAACTGGAGAGATGTCTCTGAATCGGATGATGGAGATTGCCACCAAGTATGCTAACGGAGAAGACGAAGATCGACTCCGGAGTGGCAAGCAGAAAGCAGTCGCCCAGGAAACTGGAGGCAATTCCAGTCGGAAGCAGAAGCGGAAGGCCGAGCCAGCCGCTCCTGGGGAGGCCCTGGCCGTAGCCCAGGGAAACTTCAAGGGAAAACCCAAGGGCACCTGGAAGCCCAAAAAAGTCAAGGAAGATGGAAACGATGTTTTGGATCTGCCATGTCACATCCACACCAAGAAGGATGAAGAGGGTAATTTCATTTACCCAAAGCATACCACTCGGCAGTGCCGGCTCCTGATCCAGCAGTTCCAAGAAAAACAGTCCAAGGACAAGGAAAAAGAGTCGGACAGAATCGAGGATAAGGAAGACAGTGACGATGGATACCCCCAAGTCAATTCCACCCTGATGATTTTTGCCGATGTCGAAAGCAAAAGTCGACTGAAAGTCATTAACCGAGAGGTGAACATGGTTGCCCCGGCAACACCCAGTTACCTGAAGTGGTCCCAGACTGCCATCACATTCGACCAGTCTGATCACCCGACGCACATTGCCACCCCTGGGAGGCAAGCTTTGGTGGTCGACCCAATTGTTGAAGGCACTCGACTGACTAAAGTCCTGATGGATGGAGGCAGTGGCCTGAACATACTATATGCTGAAACATTGAAAGGAATGGGCATTCCGATGTCCAGACTCAGCACCAGTAACATGAGTTTCCATGGAGTCATTCCGGGGAAGAAAGCCCAATCACTCGGCCAGATCGCTCTTGATGTGGTTTTTGGTGATTCAAAGAATTACCGCAAGGAAAAGTTGACATTCGAGGTCGTGGATTTCCAAAGTGCTTATCACGCCATTTTGGGCAGGCCAGCTTACGCACGCTTCATGGCCCGGCCATGTTACGTGTACCTCAAACTGAAGATGCCTGGCCCCAAAGGTGTGATCACTATCACGGGCAATCGGAAAAAGGCGGAAGAGTGCTTTCAGAAGGGCTCAAAGATTGCAGATGCTCAGATGGCAGTGGTCGAGTTGCAAGAGTACCAAAAGACTGCCGACCCAAGCGAGCTGCTATGAGCCAAGAAGCCTTCTTCAGAATCAGCTTTTCAGTCGTCCGGTGAAACGAAAATAGTCGACGTTCACCCGACCGACCCCGATGCTGCCCCGACTCACATCTCAACGACGCTTGACTCCAAATAGGAGGAAGCGCTCATCCAGCTCCTCCGTGAGAACTGGGACATCTTCGCATGGAAACCCTCCGACATGCCTGGAGTTCCCAGGGGGCTGGCTGAGCACCGTCTACGGGTCGACCCAAAATTCAAGCCTGTGAAGGAACATCTTCGGCGGTCCGCCGTCCAGAAGAAGCAAGCCATTGGCGAGGAGGTGGCTCGGCTCTTAGCAGCAGAGTTCATCCGAGAAATTTACCACTCCGAGTGGCTCGCCAATGTCGTCATGGTCCCCAAGAAGGACAAGTCACTTCGCATGTGCATTGATTTCAAACATATCAATCGGGCCTGCCCGAAGGATCATTTTCCTCTCCCTCGCATCGACCAAATAGTCGACTCAACTGCGGGGTGCGAAAGGTTGTCTTTTCTAGATGCTTATTCCGGGTACCATCAGATCCGTCTGTATGGACCCGACGAAATCAAAACAACTTTCATCACCCCATTCGGATGCTTCTGTTATGTCACCATGCCGTTCGGCCTCAAGAACGCCGGAGCCACATTCATGAGAATGATCCAGAAGTGTTTACTCACTCAAATCAGTCGGAATGTGGAGGCATACATGGATGATATTGTGGTCAAGTGACGGAAAGGTTCCGACCTGCGAGCTGACCTTGCCGAAACTTTTGCCAACCTCAGGAGGTATGATATCAAGCTCAATCCATGAAAATGCACATTTGGAGTTCCAGGCGGAAAGTTACTCGGTTTTCTCGTTTCCGAACGAGGGATCGACGCCAATCCTGAGAAGATTGGCACCATACTCCGGATGAAGCGTCCTGTACGCGTGCACGATGTCCAAAAGCTTACAGGCTGCCTGGCCGCTTTAAGTCGATTCATTTCTCGTCTCGGTGAGAAGGCATTGCCTCTCTACCGACTGATGAAGAAGTCTGACAAGTTCGAGTGGACTCCAGAAGCTGACGCAGCGTTTGCAGAACTCAAAGCTCTGCTCTCCACCCAGCCGGTGCTTGCTGCCCCAATCAGCAAAGAGCCTCTGCTGCTGTACATTGCGGCCACAGGACAAGTTGTCAGTACAGTACTCACGGTCGAGCGGGAAGAAGAAGGAAAGACCTTCAGAGTTCAGCGCCCAGTCTATTATCTGTCTAAAGTTTTGACCCCTTCAAAACAAAGATACCCTCACTATCAGAAGCTTGTATATGGGATTTACATGACCACGAAGAAGGTTGCACACTACTTCTCTGACCATTCCATTACAGTCGTCAACGACGCCCCACTGTCAGAGATTCTGCATAACAGAGATGCAACTGGTCGAGTGGCCAGGTGGGCGATTGAACTCCTTCCCCTAGATATCAAGTTTGAAGCAAAGAAGGCTATCAAGTCCCAAGCAATCGCAGATTTCATCGCCGAGTGGATTGAACAGCAACTTCCGACTCAAGTTCACTCGGAGCATTGGACCATGTTTTTCGATGGATCTAAGATGCTGAATGGTTCTGGTGCTGGGGTAGTTCTAGTCTCCCCCCGAGGAGATAAGCTCAGATATGTTCTCCAGATTCACTTCGATTCCTCCAACAATGAAGTAGAGTATGAAGCACTTTTGTATGGGTTGCGCATGGCCATTTCACTCGGCGTCCGTCGCCTCATGGTCTATGGCGACTCAGATTTGGTGGTTAATCAGGTGATGAAGGAGTGGGACGTCAGAAGTCCAGCTATGACTGGTTATTGCAATGCAGTGAGAAAGCTAGAAAAGAAATTCGAGGGGTTAGAGCTTCATCACATCCCCCAACTGAAAAACCAAGCAGCTGATGACCTGGCAAAGATAGGCTCCAAGTGAGAAGCCATTCCCAGCAATGTGTTTTTGGAGCACATCCGCTCGCCATCAGTCCAGGAAGATCCTTTCACAGAAGAAGCCCCACAACCGAAAAGTGCCACTGATCCGACTGAAGTCGAAGTTCCTGCTGTGGTCGACCTGATCATGGAAGTCTTGGCCGTCACTCCTGACTGGACGATACCATACATCGCGTATATCCTAAGGAAAGAACTCCCAGAAGACGAGGGAGAGGCTCGACAGATCGTCCGCTGATCTAAGGCCTTCACAGTCATAAAGGGGCAGTTGTATAGAGAAAGCGCGACTGGAATCGGTCAGAAGTGCATTACACCAGAAGAAGGTCGGATAATCCTTGATGATATCCACTCGGGAACCTGCGGCCACCATGCGTCCTCTCGGACCATTGTGGCTAAAGCATACCGAGCGGGATTCTTCTGGCCTAGAGCAAATGAGATGGCAAAAGAAATAGTCGACAAGTGCGGAGGATGCCAGTTCTACTCCAGCATGTCACACAAGCCTGCATCGGCCCTGAAGACCATTCCTCTCGTCTGGCCATTCGCTGTCTGGGGACTGGACATGGTCGGTCCACTGAGAACAGGCAGGAGTGGGTTCACGCATGTGCTTGTGGCAGTCGACAAGTTCACCAAATGGATCGAAGCCAAGCCTATCAAGAACCTCAATGCTGGCACTGCTATCAGTTTCGTCAAAGGACTAACATTCAGATATGGAGTCCCTCATAGCATCATCACCGACAATGGGTCAAACTTCGATTCGGACCAGTTCAGAGCTTTTTGCGCTGCTCAAGGCACACGAGTCGACTATGCGTCGGTCGCGCATCCTCAGTCGAATGGGCAAGCTGAGAGAGCAAATGGTCTGATTCTTAAAGGACTGAAACCTCGGCTGATGCGTGATCTCAAGCACGTGGCAGGTGCTTGGGTCGACGAGCTTCCGTCAGTCCTGTGGGGATTGAGGACCACCCCCAACCGGTCGACTGGAAGAACTCCATTCTTTCTGGTTTATGGAGCCGAAGCGGTTCTGCCAAGTGATCTTCTTCACAACGCGCCCCGAGTCGAGCTTTACACCGAAGACGAAGCAGAACAGGCCCGGCAAGATGCAGTCGACCTCCTCGAAGAAGAGAGGGAGATGGCCATGATCAGATCGACCATTTATCAGCAAGACATGCGTCGATTCCACGCCCGGCATGTGAAGGGTCGAGCCTTCCAAGAAGGAGATTTGGTCCTCCGAGTGGATCAACAGAAACCACACAAGCTTGCTCCTACTTGGGAAGGCCCCTTCATCATCACCAGAGTCCTCCACAACGGAGCGTATCATCTCTACAATGTTGATCGCCAGATCGACGAGCCGCGAGCTTGGAATGCGGAACTACTCCGCCCCTTTTACACTTAAGTTCCTTCCCATAAAGATGTAATAAGAGAAACTCCCGCAGTTCCTTTTTATCAAAGTCAAGAGTGTTCCAACGATTGCTATCACTTCTGTTTACATATGAGAACCCCCAGTGGGCGACTTAGCCGTGAACCCGTTTCGCCTAAGTTTAAAAAATCCTACCGAGTGGAGAGCAAACCTCCCACTCGGGGGCTTAGCTGCAGTCCAGCACTCGCCTAAGCTCTCCTACGAAGAGACTTAGCTGCGGTCAGCACTCGCCTAAGTTTAAAAAATCCTACCGAGTGGAGAGCAAACCTCCCACTCGGGGGCTTAGCTGCAGTTCAGCACTCGCCTAAGGTCTCCTACGCAAAGACTTAGCCGCGGTCAGCATTCGCCTAAGTTTAAAAAATCCTACCGAGTGGAGAGCAAACCTCCCACTCGGGGGCTTAGCTGCAGTTCAGCACTCGCCTAAGCTCTCCTACGAAGAGACTTAGCTGCGGTCAGCACTCGCCTAAGTTTAAAAAATCCTACCGAGTGGAGAGCAAACCTCCCACTCGGGGGCTAGCTGCTGTCCAGCACTCGCCTAAGCTCTCATACGAAGAGACTTAGCTGCGGTCAGCACTCGCCTAAGTTTAAAAAATCCTACCGAGTGGAGAGCAAACCTCCCACTCAGGGGCTTAGCTGCAGTTCAGCACTCGCCTAAGTTCTCCTACACAGAGACTTAGCTGCGGTCAGCACTCGCCTAAGTTTAAAAAATCCTACCGAGTGGAGAGCAAACCTCCCACTCGGAGGCTTAGCTGCAGTCCAGCACTCGCCTAAGCTCTCCTACGAAGAGACTTAGCTGCGGTCAGCACTCGCCTAAGTTTAAAAAATCCTACCGAGTGGAGAGCAAACCTCCCACTCGGGGGCTTAGCTGCAGTTCAGCACTCGCCTAAGTTCTCCTACGCAGAGACTTAGCTGCGGTCAGCACTCGCCTAAGTTTAAAAAATCCTACCGAGTGGAGAGCAAACCTCCCACTCGGAGGCTTAGCTGCAGTCCAGCACTCGCCTAAGCTCTCCTACGAAGAGACTTAGCTGCGGTCAGCACTCGCCTAAGTTTAAAAAATCCTACCGAGTGGAGAGCAAACCTCCCACTCAGAGGCTTAGCTGCAGTCCAGCACTCGCCTAAGCTCTCCTACGAAGAGACTTAGCTGCGGTCAGCACTCGCCTAAGTTTAAAAATCCTACCAAGTGGAGAGCAAACCTCCCACTCGACGGGTCATCCACAAAGAGATTCAACGACAAATCAAGTTCAAATAAAGCCTAAAAGATCCGAGAGACCTCAGATCAAAGTACTCGAGCCCACAGCTCGGCAGAGTTTAAACTGTTACACTTCCACTCGGCATTCCGAGGCGAATTTAAGGCAGAGTTTGATGGATTACAAAATACACTCGGCATCCCGAGGCAAGTTTTTTCATTCCTCAGGAGGAGGAGGACTGGCAGGAGCGACAAATTCATCCAAGTCAATCCCATCCGCGATGCGGGTAGCAGCAGCAATGAATGTCTCCATGAAGTCCTGGAAACTGTGCTTCCTCGTGTTGGCGACTTGGATGGTGGCCAGCTTCTCCTCCCGCACCTCCTTACAGTGGACGCGGACCAGGGACAGAGCCACGTCAGCGCCACACCGAGCTGAAGACTTCTTCCACTCCTGCACTCTGTCAGAGATTCCATTGAGTCGAGTCATCAGAGACTCGAGATCATTCTGGAGCGTAGATTCTGGCCAAAGCGTCGGGTTGATCCGCGTCATGGCAACCTTCAGTCTAGCCAAGTAATCCACGACGCCGTCAACACGAGACTCCAGACGGAGCACGTTCATTGCGGCCTCGTCCTTCACAAGAGAGTTAACAGGGTCCAAGCTCGGCTCCACTCGACTGGTCTCCTCTTCAAAATTCTGGCAAAACTCTGCATACGAGATTCAAGGATAAGACAATTTTCACAGAATGAGTCGACCCAAAAACCAGTCGGAACTGAATGCGCACCTTCAAGCTTAAGGTACAACTTCTTCGCGAGGTCCCCCAAGTAGCTCTCCAAGTCGTTTCTCCCGCGAGCGAGGCCTTCCAGCTTCTCGCTCAGAGTGAGGTTCTCCCTCTTCCAACGTGAACACTCCCTGTTGGCTTCATTCAGAGCAGTCTTGAGCTTGGTATTTTCTTGTTCTAAGTGGTCGACCGAAGATAGCTTCTGTGCGGCCAGAGCGGTCTTGTCTTCAGCCTCCTTGCGGGCAGCAGCCAAGTCCTGATCCTTCTTCGCCAGAGCTTCTTTCAGTGTTTCTGCAAAAACGATGATTGAGTCGGAGAAAGCGAAGAAATACTAACCAGTTGACAAAAGCGTCTTACCTGCGGCGCCATCTCTGACTGTCTGCAGTTCTGTCCTGGCCAGCTCCAGATCAAGTTTCATTTGAATTTGCTGCTTCTCCAAGTCAGCCAAGTGGGTTCCAAGGTCACAAGATTTCTGAAGCCAGAGAGGAGGAGTTACAATTTCAGTAAAAAGGAAAAAGCAACAAAGGTAGTAAACACTAAGACTACGGTCGACTGCCAGCAGTCCACCATAGTCTCGGGGACTACACCCAGTGGGTGCACTTAGCGTGCCCCCACCGGTTCCTATCCCACCCGACCGACCCCCGAAGTCGAGTCAAAGGCTGCCCGACCGACCCCTGAAGTCGAGTCAAAGACAAGTTGCTTCCGAGCAGCTAAAAAAAAGAAGAGAGAGAAAGCCGTCGACTGCTCGCAGTCGACGGGATACCGTTCCATTCGACATGGCCCGATCAGACAGAGCAAAAAGATTCAACTATGACTCAATTTAAAGACTACAGCCGACTGCCAGCAGCCGACCGTAGTCTCGGGGACTACACCCAGTGGGTGCACTTAGCGTGTCCCCACTCGTCAAAAAAAAAACACACACACCCAGTGGGTGTACAAACTTAAAGACCTTCGGGAAAGAGAATCTTCAAAGGACATACCAAAACAGACCAAGTGTTGAAGTCGACTGACCTGGACATTGCTCTGAAGAGCCGAGCTTGCGTCGTAAGCCGCCTGGCAAGCCTCCCGAGCCACTTTTACCTGTTCCATCATGACTCCAGCCTGGCGTACAGCCTCCTTCGCAGCAGCCGCTTGGTCCTCAGGGACGGGGTACGCAGCAAAAAGCGAAGACGGATCTGCAGTCGACGCTGAAGGCTGCACACTCGTCAAAGGAACAACGAAGGTCACGGAAGCCCGAGTAGGTTCGCCATCATCCCGAGCTGCAGCCTCAGGCACGGGAGTGGATTGTGGAGTCTTGCCAGCCAACACCTTCTTCTTCCTCTTCACCCTCAGTGGTGCGTCATCATCGTCGTCCGGGAGGTCGATAACATGAGGAGGAGCTGCAAGGAAAACATTCAATCGACCAACGCTTCAGTCGACTCGTAAGCAGGGCGGCAGTAATCGTACAAGGGTTGGAGGTGACGGCGTCCTCCATCTCTTGGTCGTCGTTCCTGGCAGAGACCTCAGAAGTCGCACCACTACAAATCTCAAAAAATTAGTCAGTTGGCCCAGCGAATTGACCAAGGATCCGTCCACAGTCGACAAAGGAAAACAAGTGTTGTTGTTACCCCGAAATGGTGGGAACAACTATCTTCATCTTGGGCAAGGCCTTGGGCGGCTTTGATGGCGCCGTTCGTGGGTGCTTGGGAGCCTTCCCGGTCGGCGGAGGAGAAGAAGTCCGAGGCCGTTTCGACGATTGCCCAACAGGAGCGGTCGCCTTGCCACGTTCCTGCGCTGGATCGTGGGCGAGCTTGGACCGTCCCTCCGGGCGGGAGGGTTCAGCCTCCTCCTCCTCTTCACTGGAGAAGATGTCGTCGCCCTCCTCTCCCTCACCGTTGGACTCCCACTCGACCTGGTCGTCCCTGCTCTCGCCTCCGCTCCCTTCACCTTCCTCAGTCGGCCCTTGCGCTCCGTTGGGCGTCGAGTACATCTCAGTGGTAGCCTGGAGGACAACGGACAGGACGAAAATCAGTCGACTTACACAAAGAAAACTAATACAGAAGGTCAGATATCCAACACAAAGACATACCTGATCCACTTCATATGAGCTGTCAAGTGGAATCACCCTTCTGGCTCCTCGGGGGTTGTCTTTATTCCCCGTGATGCTTGACAGCCACCCCTCCAGCATCTCTTCGGTGACCTCCTCCGGGTGGATCCGAGTGGTGTCGTCGAGGCCAGAGTACAGCCACATCGGATGGTCTCGCGCCTGGAGCGGTTGGATGCGCCTCTGGAGGAAGACCTCTAACAGGTCCATCCCAGTCACCCCCTCGCGGACAAGTTCAACCACTCGACCCGCCAATACCTTGACCTGGGCACTTTCCTCCGGTGTGACCTTCAGAGAGATAGGCTTCTCGGCTCGGTCGAGTGAAAAAGGAGGAAGACCGGTCGACTGCCCGGGGGTTGCCTGGTCCTGGCAGTAGAACCAGGTCGACTGCCAGCCGCGGACCGACTCCGGGAAGGTGATAGAGGGGAAACAGCTCTTCCCCCTCGTCTGGATCGCCAGACCCCCGCACAATTGGATGACTTGCGTCTTCTCGTCACTCGACTTGGCCTTCTTCACCGACTGGGAGCGGCAAGTAAAGATATGCTTGAAAAGCCCCCAATGCGGACGGCAACCCAGGAAGGCCTCGCACATGGAAATGAACGCGGCAAGGTAGACTATGGAATTGGGGGTAAAGTGATGGAGCTGCACTCCGAAGAAATTCAAGAAGCTCCGGAAGAATGGATGGGGAGGCAGAGAAAACCCTTGGTCGATGTGGGTGGCGAGAAGCACGCACTCACCGTCGCGGGGTTGCGGCTCGATCTCCCTCCCCGGGAGACGCGCGGCCTCGTGGGGAATGGCTCCTCCCTCGACCATGTCGTCGAGGTCTTCCTGCCGGAGCACCGATGGCATCCAATCCCCCTGAATCCAACCCTTGGGCAAGGTGGTCCGGGAAGAAGATCCGCCTCGCGAAGACTTCTTCCCCTTCCCTGCTGCCGCCGCCTTCTTCGCGCGCTCCAAAGCAGTGGTCTTGCCCTTCACCATCGTCACCGGAGAGATCTCGCGCGGGCTCGCGGCGCTGAGGTACGACAGAGGGTCGTAGGAGGACTGGCGAAGGAAGAAAGGAAGAAGGAAGCAGAGGAGAAGCGCGCGGCTTAGAGACCCCGAGCCGGCAACTTATAAGGGGCCGCGCCCGAGTGGCTGACCGGTAGGCCCAGGCAGCCCAGTCAAATCCCGCAACGGACGCGCGCGCGGTACATGGCGAAAAAGGTGACGCGAGGATCGAGGAGTTTCCACTTTATCACTTCCTATTACTGCGGCTGCTCCCGTCCCGCACGCTTCCCAAAATCCAAATCCCGTGAGATCCGCGGGCCACAGAACCGCTTGCCAAAAACAGAACATCCCACTCGCACCAACACTCGTCATGTCGCAAGCAAGGATATTCACTCGACGGAGAGCCTAGAATGGATCAAGGCGACTGGAAAAAGTTGGCAACGTCACCCGTGACTATTGTCCCGAAACGAGGCGCTCACGTAACCCGAAGAACCAGTCGGAAAGATCTCCAACCCTTTCCCCGCTCCAACCTCAATCCATTCGGGGGCTAATGATGAAGACATGTACCTAGGGTAGGGACACGGACCTGACCTAGGGGTCCTACCCTAGGACATCCCTGGGAGAAGCCATATTTCATTCGACTTGAAGGCGTCTCACTCGACAGGATCAAGACACTCGACCAAGAAGCTATCACTCGACCAAGAAGCTACCACTCGACCGCCAGGAGACCAACAGTCGCTCTGTAGGCAAACGGTCTGCCGTTAAGTAGTATTCATGGTCATTATAGCACTTTATTAGAGGCGTTGCCAGTAACGCCTCATCTTAAATGTACCTTAAACCCTGCATTACTGAGGGCAGGAGAGGGCCGGCGAACTCTATATAAGCCACCCCCCTCCTCAGTAGAAAAGGTTCGCACCTCTGTAATCTATACACGCATAATCCAGTCGACCGCCTCCGGGCTCCGAGACGTAGGGCTATTACTTCCTCCGAGAAGGGCCTGAACTCGTAAACCTCGCGTGTAACAACTTCCCAATAGCTAGGATCTCGCCTCTCCATACTCACCCCCCTACATCACTGTCAGAGTTAGAACCACGATAGCTGCCGGGGTATTTTTCTTTCTTTGGCTGATACTTTTATTGTCTTCCCGTGGTGGTGTGTGAGAATTACGGTCTGGTTGAAACAGTCAATAAAACCTTTGTTGGTGGTTAACCAGTCCATCCCTAGGATGACATCCAGTCCTTTATTTTCCAACACAATAAGATTTGCGTGAAATTTCAATCCTTCGAACTCAATAACCACATTCTGACAGTAACTCTGAGTAACTTGCTGAATCCCAGGGGACTTGATGATCATGGATTTTTCCAAGGGAAACATCGAAAAATTATTTTGCAAAGCAAAACTTTTCGAAATGAATGAGTGAGAAGCTCCAGAATCAAACAAAACCGTTGCAGGTATTGTGTTGACAGGAAACGTACCGAGTACGATATCCGGAGCGTTTTGTGCTTCTTCTTTGGTCACGTGGTTTAGATGACCCTTCCTGTGGTTGTTGTTGGGGTTGAAATTGTTGCGCTTGGGTGTGGAATTATTTCCACCGTTGTTTGGCTTCGGGGTTGAGTTCCTTGGCTTGGGGCACTGTTTGGCATAGTGCCCTTCTTCTCCACAAGCATAGCAAGTAACGCCTGGGTGATAAGTGAACTCTTTGTCCCTTGCATGGAAATTATTGGTTGGGCGTGAGATGTTTGTCGTAGGTTTGTGTGTCCCACCTTTCTGAAAATCTGTCTTGCTTCGGTGGTTGCGCGCAAGAGTAGTCTGGTCTCTTTTTCGCTTGCGTAAATCCTCCAAGCTACGTCTCTCATTTTCCAGAGTAATAGCTTTGTCCACTAGTGTCTTAAAATCTGGAAAAGTGTGCACGACCAGTTGGCATTTAAGCGCGGGCGCTAGACCGTCAAGGAATTTCTCCATCTTCTTGCTTTCAGTCACACGTTCTTCATTGGCGTAGCGGGACAATAGAGTAAATTGACCGTTGTATTTTGACACTGTCATGTTCCTTTGTTTGAGGTCATGGAACTCTCTCTTCTTGATTTTCATAATACTCTTGGGAATGTGTGCACCACGGAAACCTTCCTTGAAATCATCCTAGGTTATATCATTTTCGTTGGGGTGCATGTGCAGAAAATTCTCCCACCATGATGCAGCTGCTCCTGTGAGATAGTGCGGAGCATATAGTACTTTCTCGAGATCTGAACATTTTGCAATAATTAATTTTCTCTCCATATCTCGAAGCCAATCCTCGGCTTCAAGAGGCTTGTCAGTATGAGAAAATGTTTGGGGACGTGTCTTCTGTAGCTCAGATAACTTGGAATGCTGCTGATACTGTCCATGGTGATTTCCCATGTTGAGGACTTGGTTCATCATTTCCCGATGTTGTTGCTGACTCTGCTCATAAAGGCGGCACATTTGTGAAAGTGCTGATTCACTGTCCTGTTGGTTTGACTGTCCCTGTGCGAACTTGTTGCTGGGTTGTGTATCATAATTTTCCTCTGGTGGAGTTGGCATGGAACGAGTCCAAGGACGAGACATTTTTCACTCTGGGGATATATTTTGTAAAACCCATAAGAAAAGCGAAAAGAGTCGCAAAAACAATTCCATAAATGCATAAAGCTGGCAAATAAAATTAAATAACCAAGCTTACTTAAGAAAAACAAATCGATTTGCGCACGGAGAAGGACTGCTCATTACATATCTTACACGCAGACGGTAATTATACAATACATCACTCAGGATATGCGTACATAATCCTGACATGTTATTTAGGCTAGTGCACTCCTCCAGATCCTACATGATGCGCAAACAGGCTACTTCTCACAACCTATGTACATATAAACATATCGTACAAGGCGGTACATTGCATGGCGGCTAAGCGTACTCAGGCGGAGATGTTGACGATCCCCTTTGCCCTGCCGAGGGTGAGGCGTAGCGAGGATGGGGACTCGACTTCCTCCTCGCTAATAGGCTCCATACGTGTAGTGTTACACTGAGTAGATGGAGCGGGTGCCAGGGGCGGAACAACACGAACAGGAGTGGGCGCGCAGGGTGGTGCAGTGCGCGCTGGAGTGGGCGCAATAACTTGGTTTAACTCTTCGGTAGAAGGCAGGCGACGAGTAGGTGCATAAGATGCTGAGGACGAGACCAAAGTCAGTGGCGGTGCGGTGGGTAGGAGCTCCCTCATATTGGCAGCACAGCCATGGACTGAGTCCATGCGGGCAGCGACGAAGTCGTCCACCAGGTTGTCGAAGGCTGCCTCCAGGGCCCAGAGATACTCAATAAGCATCTCAAAAGCCTCGTCTCGTTCTCCTCTGGGGCAGGAGAATGCATAGTGACAGGTGTAAGGCACATGGCATGGAAGATAACGGTAACGACGGGTCTTCATCACGGGGAGGACATCCCTGAGACGAGCTATCGCCTCGCGGGCTGCCATCTGCATAGCATGCCTCTCCGCAGGCATGGCTCTTCCCAAGAACCGGAAGCGGCGTAACTCACCACGCCCTCCCTTGAACTGCACCGCGGCCTGGTGCATGGTCAGACTGTCGTTGACTCGGTGCTGGCAGAGTGTGAAGACTGGGCGCACAGATGGCCCCATCGCGACCTAAACGATGAAGGAGAGAAGCTTGACGAACCCATCGGGCACGTTGGCGAAGGTCTGAGACTCGCAGCTGTTGTCGGCCATCTACAAAAGTAGGCAAAAATTCTGAATGGTCAGATCATAAATTTATGCTGACTGTCAGAAATGGCTACAATTGCAGAAAAAAATAAATTGGCTCTATCATGCTAATAACCAATTAGCGATCGCACCTAGTGGCTTCCTACAGTCAGCCTGGCTCTGATACCAAGCTTGTCACGACCGGTTTTCCAATAAAAATGTTTATTGAGAAACCAATCTTTCGAGTCCAGTATGAGAAAAATCCCCCTTACCGGTGGACATATTCTTGATACAATAAGCCAGTAGCATAGATAATATTACATGGTCGAGCTACGGTTGCTCAACCAAATTATTACAAGCATGCCAATAATTATACATAAAGGCAGACATGACACAGTGGTGTGGAGGCATACTACTGACTCGAGGATAGGGTGGTGGTGGAAAAACACAGCGGGGAGTGAGATACAAGACTCTAAAACTGGCATCTCATCGAGCGTCGTGGTGAGGCTCGATGAATTTATTTGGTAGCGGAAGCGGATATAATACAATGACCAAATCCAGGGTCGCACGAGACTGATTGGGATTCCTCTAGGCGTCGGACTCGCTATCAAATTCTTCATCCATGAGATCGCCTTCGTCAGCATCTGGCCAAATCAACAAGCCAGGTGAGTACTTTGAAAGTACTCGCAAGACAGTTCGAACGTAAGATATAACAAATGCATGCATGGATGCGTCATGATTAATTTTTAACAGTGGCTCATTAATTCGTAAAAACAAGACAGGTAAAAAGGGGGTCGGCGGTAGTCCGCTCGAAAACCCAAAAAGATAACTGTAAACCCAATCGGGTGTCTGAAGCGACTCCTCGATAGGAAGATCAATAAATAAATCACGCCACAGTCGGGCGTCTGGGCGACACCACATAAAGGGCTTTGAAAGAAATGCCACAGTCGGGCGTCTGAGCGACGCCACATAAAGGGCTTTAAAAGAAATGCCACAGTCGGGCGTCTGAGCGACGCCACATAAAGGGCTTTAAAAGAAATGCCACAGTCGGGCGTCTGAGCGACGCCACATAAAGGGCTTTAAAAGAAATGCCACAGTCGGGCATCTGAGCGACGCCACATAAAGGGCTTTAAAAGAAATGCCACAGTCGGGCGTCTGAGTGACGCCACATAAAGGGCTTTAAAAGAAATGCCACAGTCGGACGTCTGAGCGACATCGCAGAAAGGGGCTTTTATTCATAAGTAAATATTACTCATAATAAACATTCAATTCAAGAAAATAAACGGGTTAGTCCATCCACAGGAATAATCATTTAACCGTACTTAGCACTCATGTGATTCACCGGAGTCTCTGTCATCAAAACTGACATTTGTCAGGATAAGGTAATACCGCACTTGGACATGGAATAGATGATTCAAAGGAATATATGACTCTGCAGAGTTTGTACAAAAATTTCCCACAGCCAACGGATTTCCGTAGTCACGAAGGACTAGTTCCGTTTATGGTATTTCGGAAGAAAACACAGCTAACCAGTACACACCCATCCTACCTCTCGATGCTAGGAATCACCCTAGACATCGTCCAAGAAAAACTTTGAGACGGGGAGATCACAATCTCGAATAGCATGGGATCAAATTTATATACGCGTGCTCTAAGGGGTGCCCCCCTCTCGGTCCCAACCGGAAACACCCATGCCCCCTGACCGGATGACTGGCTTTAATCCAGGGCCATGGAACCATCATCACGGCCTCTCCTTTTGGTGTGTACCAGGGAAGCTGTTTGCAACCTACTAAGCCGTATTCCTTGCAGAAAACATGTGGTAGTACAGGGAAGGAAAAATGGAAGGAACTGGACTGATACGGGTTGTCACTGAAGTCATATAGTCTGGCATAAGACTGGCATGCTACAACACTGCCATCTTACCCATCCTCATGCCAACACATGGCCATGCATACTCACATCCATCCACTTATGGATTTTCGAAACTCACTTGCCTCATCGTTGCATGTAACATGACATTTTATCGGTATACTCATCAACATGCCATGAAACTACTTAATGCAAACATGCCAAAACAATCATCATATCAAAAGTTCAAACATGCTTGCCTGGTTCAGAGTAGTCGGAGCCTAGGTCGGTGAAGTTTGCGGTCCCGTCACCTCCTTCGGTATCTATGGTATAAAGAAAATATACGCGCTATCGTGAATACCGTGAGGTGCACAAAAATTATTCCAAATATTTTTCAAATAAATAGGATAAAAAACTAGACAAAAATTTGAAGAGGATAGAAAAAGAATCACTCAAAAATTCCTTTCTGTTAAAAAGTTATAAGGGTTTTAACCCAAGGACCCATCTGTAATGAAACAGAAAGTTCCCAGGGGCTAGCTTATAAAAATAGAAAACGCTTCAGTAGCGACTACGCCAGCCCAGAGGGAAAGCGCATTTGGCAGAAGGCGTTTTCAAAAAACGCTTCGCTTAGAAAGGACAGAGAGGCTGACGGCGGGTCCCGCCCGTCAGGTTTGAATATTCAAACGGGGCGGCAGATTTCGCCGGTGCCCGAGAGCCGCGGTGGTCGCCGGCGGCGATCCATGGCGAGGCAGGGGGATCGGAGGGTACCTCCGTTTTCAGGGCGCCATTCCGCGTCGGTTGGTGGTGGTGGTGGTCGCCGGCGGGTACCACGTCGACGGCGAGCCTTGCTCCGGCGGACGGCGGTTCGGGTGGTCGAGGGCCTCGTCGGAGGGAGCTGCGAAGGCCAAATTGAGGAGGGGGTTAGACCTCTGGTAGCTAGAGGAGGCTATAGACGAGATTTGGGCGCCGGGGACGGCCTCACCGGAGCGAATCGAGCTGGTGGCCGAGGCGGATCGGGGCGGCCGGAGTCGGGGGAGGTGACCTCCTCAAGGTCCCCCTGTTGGCCTGGCGGGGTGCTGGTGAGATGCAGAGGGGGTGTGTGCTCGAGAGCGAGTTCGGGAGCCCTTTTTATAGGCGGTCCGAGGTGGTGGCCGAGAACGGGGTTCTCCGGCGAAGCTTACGGCGGCGCAGGGCATTTGTCGGGGAGGTTTAGGGGTCGAGCACCGTCGTGGGGGTTCACTGGGCCCGTTTAGGTGCTAAACTAGCCAGGGTTTGGGTGTTTTGGGCGAGCTCGACGGAACGGGGTGGCGCGGGCCCGTCGGCGGCAGGGAGCACGTTCTGTGCTTGCCGGGCCACGGCGACGGTGCCACGGGCGTGCGCTGGCTTGGCGGGGACACGCGGAGAGCCAGGGGACGATGGGCGGCGCCGGGTGGCGTGGTGAGCGGGCTCGGGCCCTCGCTGGCTGCCACGGGAGGCGCAGCCACCGCAGAAGCTTCCAACGCCGTCGAGGCTCGTCGCCACCGACGCCAGGAATCGGCCAAGCGTGCGTGCGGGGTGCTGGCCAAGGGGAAGAGGCTACGTGCAACGCGCCAGGGCGCACTGTGGCCGCGTGATCCGAAGTCTGACGAAGAAAAAACGACACTGAATTCTGAATTTAACTGAAGATGAACAGAACAGTGTATGCAAGGTGTTCGACAGAACGATCTAGGAATCTAGGGATTTTTCCTAGAGCTGAAACTTGGTGGGGTGGCCTCTCATTGCACCAGGAGGCTGCCAGAATTTTGGTGGAATTTTTGGAGAAGTGTAGATATGAATTTCACCAAATTTGTCAAATCTGGTCCAAACTTGCAGGGAGTGAAATTTGAAATTTTTGAAAAAAAGAAGAGTGGATCAAGATGGTTCTAGGTTGTGGGTACTAAAGACAATCCAGGGAAGTTGGTTTGGGATAACAACTCAAAGGAAATGTGGTACTTGCTTTGAAAATCACTTAAGCTCAAAATAATTGGCACAAATGATTTGAGAGATAAAATAATTGAAATAAAATCCAAAACTTGTTTGGATTTTTTGAGACAGAGAATTTAGATTGTTCAAAGGTGGAGGGAGGGATTTTGAGAAGATTTACTATAGGAGACATGGTAAAACCATGGGTGGTTTTCAAGATAAGAAAAACCTCAAAATCCATAGAGTTCTTTTTATAAGAAAAAGAATAATTTCCAAAATATATTTTGAGAAGGGAACCATCAGAGAAAGAGTTTTAAATGATCAAACACCATAGTTTGAAGAAGATACAAAAATAAAATCTTTGCCAAAGAAGTTTTTTTTAAGAGGAAGGTTTTCTGGAAAAAATTTAAATGGCCTCTTTTTTTTCAAAACCTACAAAGTTTTTGCTGAAAACCGAATAAAAATTTTGGAGTGTCACAGGGCAGGGGTGGCCAGATGGGGACGGGGGGCGAGTGGTAGTGGATGAGGACGGCCCCGCCACACGCCCGGCTTAAAAAAGGATGACCGCCGTCGCTGACGCGTGGGCCCAAGGTGTGCAGTCGTCATAAATTATGTTGACCGTCGTAGTTGGACGGCCGCGAGGTGGGGACGCGGCGGACGGTGAGGAGACGCGTGGCGCGTCCGCTTCACGTCCGCGCCGACGCTTTCCAGGCGCAATTTTGTGCCGGAAATGGGTCGGCGCGGACGCCGTGCGGACACGGTTTGAGTTTGGGTCGGCGCGTTGGGCCGCCATTTTTGTCCGTGCCGACCCAACCGGACGCGGCGGACGAAATGGGTCACCCCATTGGAGTTGCTCTTATTTGTCGGACTCTGATAATTTGAAACAGATTTATGTATTTTTCTAGGTCACCTCGAACCAAATATAAATATCAAAGTTTCAGTATAAACTATGAAACAAAGTTAAACATTTGGTCCCCGTCCTAATAGATCGGCACAGTCCAAACCGTAGTACTTTTTTAGATAAAAGACGCAGCCGAACCCGAGTAAGGCGCTAGCCTAGTCCGACTTTGAATTAACAAACCCATCAACTGATCAGAGTACAACTTCAGAGTACAACAACGATCTAGAGCAAGAAAGCAGCAAGATACAGAGGCGCTGGAAAGCAGCTCACAAGCCTCAAGCACTTCACACAGAAAGGATATACAATGGAGCACCTAGCTAAAGGAATTGAGGTCCTCCACCACGACTACACATGGTCGGGAGAAATGACGACTTTGGTGAGGGAATGAAGCTGCAATTACATGGCCTGCCTTACACCAAAATCTAAGGACCTCGGCATGACATGACCATCCAACCCTGTCTTCGAAGGAGGCCACAACCTCCTCGCATGGATCACAAGGTGCCAAACCGTCGAACAACAGGAAGTTTCCATGACCATGGATGAAAGCCGCCGGGTAGTCCCAAGGAGTGGATCAAAGCACCCAAATGTGCCAACGAGGCTCAGGCAAAGCAGAGCAAGCTGCACAACCAACTGCCAGAACACGGTGGAGGAAAAGCTAAAGCTTGGACGAAGAAGGACACGCCAACGGCTGCTGTCAACGCACCGTAACAGTGCCCACCACCACATCCCTCAAGGCGGCGCCTTCAAGAAGGTCATAGCGCCGAGAACGCTGCCGTCGCCGCCCACCGAAGTTAGGGTTTTCACCCGAGGAGCAGGGGGTGAGTAGTGGAAGGGCAGACCTTAACCGACATCTCCATGAAGAAATATGGCGCCCACAGGCGGCGTCGTCGTGTCGGCCGGCCGGAGCCAACCAGGGGTTTCCCCCAGTCTGGATCCGAACCACCAGAGTCGCCCACAAGTCGGGGGCTGGCCAGCCACGCCAGCGCAGCCGGGATCCGTCGAGGGCGACACACACTGAGCAGGGTACGAAGAGCAGTAGCCCGATCGAGCGCCGCCAGTCGCCAGGGCAGCGACAGCCGGATCTGGCGCCGCCAGGCGCTAGGGCAACCACGCGAGGTCCCAGTCTGCCAGAGCCGCCGGAGTTCCATTGGCCACCCAACCAGAACATTGGCACCACGTTAACCCCGAAGCACACCGCAGGAGCAGAGGGGCCTCGCCGGGGGACCGCCGTCCCAGATCCAGAGCCCTCCGATGCGGCCGGAGCAGCAAAGGCCCCGCCGTCGCAGTCCCCAGCCGCGCCACTGGCCTTGCCCGGCGCCAGCCTCGTGTAGCGGCGAGGGATAGGAGAGGAGGAGGGGTGCTACGCCGGCGGGAGGGGGGACCCCGGAGTCGCCCATGCATGGTGGCGCGGGGGAGGGGATGGGAGGGGAAGGGAGTGCTGTAGTGTTTCGCGTTGTGCTTCAAACTCTAGTACTAAGAGCATCTACAGTCTGACTTGCCAAATTCGGCCTTCTATATGTCCGTGGACACGCTCGGGCACGCCCGCGGGTTAAATGTTTGATCACCATCCCAATAGATTGAGACAGTCCAAACCGTAGTACTAAGAGCATCTACAGCCTGACTTGGCAAATCCGCCCCCTATACATCCGCGAACACGTCCGGGCAAGCCTGCTGACGCATCCGGACGACCACTCATATCTCATGTTCAGCATTCACATATTTCAAATTCGGACTCTCAAATCCATGCAAATCCATCATACACACCAATGTCGCACATAAATAACAAATGTTGATGCCGAAAATACATAGTTTTTAGATAAAATTTATTTTAAGTGCACCACTCAAACATTAGTTTTTGCTTTTTATTGTGGGTCCACATATGCTTCACAAGATCATTGAGTAGCTGCACGTGCAACTAATGATCTAGAAGATTCTGATGCATCTGTAGAAAGTTCATAAGCTGAGCTTGATGTCTACTACACAACCTTCTTCTTGTAAACGTTGTTGGGCCTCCAAGTGCAGAGGTTTGTAGGACAGTAGCAAATTTCCCTCAAGTGGATGACCTAAGGTTTATCAATCTGTAGGAGGCGTAGGACGAAGATGGTCTCTCTCAAGCAACCCTGCAACCAAATAACAAAGAGTCTCTTGTGTCCCCAACACACCCAATACAATGGTAAATTGTATAGGTGCACTAGTTCGGCGAAGAGATGGTGGTACAAGTGGTATATGGATGGTAGATAATAGTTTTTGTAATCTGAAAATATAAAAACAGCAAGGTAGCTAATGATAAAAGTGAGAGTAAATGATATTGCAATGATAGGAAACAAGGCCCAGGGTTCATACTTTCACTAGTGCAAGTCCTCTCAACAATAATAACATAATTGGATCACATAACTATCCCTCAACATGCAACAAAGAGTCACTCCAAAGTCACTAATAGCGGAGAACAAATGAAGAGATTATGGTAGGGTACGAAACCACCTCAAAGTTATTCTTTCCAATCAATCCGTTGGGCTATTCCTATAAGTGTCACAAACAGCCCTAGAGTTCGTACTAGAATAACACCTTAAGACACAAATCAACCAAAACCCTAATGTCACCTAGATACTCCAATGTCACCTCAAGTATCCACGGGTATGATTATACGATATGCATCACACAATCTCAGATTCATCTATTCAACCAATACATAGAACCTCAAAGAGTGCCCCAAAGTTTCTACCGGAGAATCACGATGAAAACGTGTGCCAACCCCTATGCATAGGTTCATGGGCGGAACCTGCAAGTTGATCACCAAAACATACATCAAGTGAATCATGTGGTATCCCATTATCACCACAGATACGCACGGCAAGATGATACGTCTCCAACGTATCTATAATTTTTGATTGCTCCGTGCTATATTATCTACTGTCTTAGACATTATTGGGCTTTATTATCCACTTTTATATTATTTTTGGGACTAACCTATTAACCGGAGGCCCAGCCCATAATTGCTATTTTTTGCCTGTTTTAGGGTTTCGAAGAAAAGGAATATTAAACGGAGTCCAAACGGAATGAAACCTTCGGAAACGTGATTTTCTCATCAGATAAGATCCAGGAGACTTGGACCCTCCGTCAAGAAAGCCACGAGGTGGTCACGAGGGTGGAGGGCGCCCCCACTAGGGCGCGCCCCCTGCCTCGTGGGCCCCTCGAAGCTCCACCGACATACTTATTCCTCCTATATATATCCACGTACCCCCAAACGATCGGGGACGGAGCCAAAAACCTAATTCCACCACCGCAACTTTCTGTATCCATGAGATCCCATCTTGGGGCCTGTTCCGGAGCTCCGCCGGAGGGGGCATCGATCACGGAGGGCTTCTACATCATCATCCAAGCCCCTTCGATGAATTGTGAGTAGTTTACTTCAGACCTACGGGTCCATAGTTAGTAGCTAAATGGCTTCTTCTCTCTTTTTGGATCTCAATACAATGTTCTCCCCCTCTCTCGTGGAGATCTATTCGATGTAATCTTCTTTTTGCGGTGTGTTTGTTGAGACCGATGAATTGTGGGTTTATGATTAAGCCTATCTATGAATAATATTTGAATCTTCTCTAAATTCTTTTATGTATGATTGGTTATCTTTGCAAGTCTCTTTGAATTATCAGTTTGGTTTGGCCTACTAGAGTGGTTTTTCTTGACATGGGAGAAGTGCTTAGCTTTGGGTTCGATCTTGCGGTGTCCTTTCCCAGTGACAGAAGGGGCAGCAAGGCACGCATTGTATCATTGCCATCGAGGATAACAAGATGGGGTTTTTATCATATTGCATGAAACTATCCCTCTACATCATGTAATCTTGCTTAAGGCATTACTCTGTTTTAACTTAAGACTCTAGATGCATGCTGGATAGCGGTCGATGAGTGGAGTAATAGTAGTAGATGCAGAATCGTTTCGGTCTACTTGTCTTAGACATGATGCCTATATACATGATCATACCTAGATATTCTCATAACTATGCTCAATTCTGTCAATTGCTCAACAGAAATTTGTTCACCCACCGTAGAATACTTATTCTCTTGACAGAAGCCACTAGTGAAACCTATGGCCCCCGGGTCTCTTTCTCATTATATCAATCTCCATCACTTTATTATTGCTTTGCTTTTACTTTTTACTTTGCATCTATATACCAAAAATACCAAAAATATTACTTATCATCTCTATCAGATCTCTCTTTCGTAAGTGACCGTGAAGGGATTGACAACCCCTAAGCGCATTGGTTGCGTTGAGCTATTGTTTTTGTGTAGGTACGAGGGACTCGTGCGTAGCCTCCTACTGGATCGATACATTGGTTCTCAAAAACTGAGGGAAATACTTACGCTACTTTGCTGCATCGTCCCTTCCTCTTCGGGGAAATCCAACGCAGTGCTCAAGAGGTAGCAAGAAGAATTTCTGGCGCCGTTGCCGGGGAGTCTGTGCAAAAGTCAACATACCAAGTACCCATCACAATCCCTATCTCCTGCATTACATTATTTGCCATTTGCCTCTCGTTTTCCTCTCCCCCACTTCACCCTTGCCGTTTTATTCGCCCTCTCTCTCCATCCTCCCTCTTTCTCTCTATTTGCCTCTTTTGCCCGTTTGCTTTTTGTTTGCTCGTGTGTTGGATTTCTTGTTTGTCGCAATGGCTCTATCTAGATTTGGTGATCTTCACCTTAAAAGGTTAGAGGAGATCGAAAACAACGTCAGGAAGTTTATGGCTTTGCAATTTGAGCATAATAATTTCTTTAGAAATGAGCTTAAGGAACAAAAAAGTTTCATGAATTATATGAATAAAGAGCTCGATGTTATGTCTAAAGAATTTGATGGTATCAGATCCCAAATTGCCCATCTTGAAAAATTAACCTCTGAAATTTTGGATATGCAAGCTACCTTAGTCAATAAGATGGCCGCTAAACCGGATTCCTATGAAAATAATGATGAAGATCTAAAAGTTATTGATGTGTCCCCTATTAAATATTTGTTTTGCAATATGAATCTTGATAATGATGGGACTAAATATGATCCACCTTTACCTAGAAGGTGTTCTAAGAATTCAGAATTTGTTGATCTTGATGCTAAATTCGATAAAAGTGGGATTGAAGAAATTAAAACCCTAGATGTTGCTAAACCCACTATATTGGATTTCAAGGAATTTATTTATGAAAATTTCTCTTTAATTGATTGTATTTCCTTGTTGCAATCCATGCTAAAATCTCCTCACGCTTATAGTCAAAATAAAGCGTTCACTAAACATACCGTTGATGCCTTGATGCAATCTTATGAAGAAAAACTTGAATTGGAAGTCTCTATCCCTAGAAAACTTTATGATGAGTGGGAACCTACTATTAAAATTAAAATTAAAAATTATGAGTTTTATGCTTTGTGTGATTTGGGTGCTAGTGTCTCTACTATTTCCAAAACTTTGTGTGATTTGCTAGATTTCCGTGATTTTGATGATTGCTCTCTAAAGTTGCATCTTATGGATTCCACTATTAAGAAACCTATGGGAAGAATTAATGATGTTCTTATTGTTGCTAATAGGAATTATGTGCCCGTAGATTTTATCATTCTTGATGTAGATTGCAATCCTTCTTGCCCTATTATTCTTGGTAGACCTTTCCTTAGAACGGTTGGTGCAATTATTGATATGAAGGAAGGGAATATTAGATTTCAATTTCCATTAAAAAGGGGCATGGAACACTTCCCTAGAAAGAAAATAAAATTACCATATGAATCTATCATGAGAGCCACTTATGGATTGCCTACCAAAGATGGCAATACCTAGATCTATTCTTGCTTGTTATGCCTAGCTAGGGGCGTTAAACGATAGCGCTTGTTGGGAGGCAACCCAATTTTATTTTTATTCCTTGCTTTTTTCTCCTGTTTAGTAATAAATAAATTATCTAGCATCTGTTTTGGTTGTGTTTTTTGTGTTTAATTAGTGTTTGTGCCAAGTAGAACCGTTGGGAAGACTTGGGGAAAGTCTTGTTGAACTTGCTGTAAAAAACAGAAACTTTAGCGCTCACGAGAACTGCTGTAATTTTTATTTGGAGAGTGATATTTAGTTAATTCTTTTTGAAGATGATTAATAGATAAATTCCTCACGTGCAGCAATTTATTTTAGAATTTTTGGGCTTCCAGATCTTGCGCTAGCTTCAGATTACTACAGACTGTTCTATTTTTGACAGATTCTGTTTTTCGTGTGTTGTTTGCTTATTTTGATGAATCTATGGCTAGTAAAATAGTTTATAATTCATAGAGAAGTTGGAATACAGTAGTTATAACACCCATATAAATAAAGAATGAGTTCATTACAGTACCTTAAAGTGGTCTTTTGTTTTCTTTTGCTAACGGAGCTCACAAGATTTTCTACTTTAAGTTTTGTGTTGTGAAGTTTTCAAGTTTTGGGTAAAGATTTGATGGATTATGGAACGAGGAGTGGCAAGAGCCTAATCTTGGGTATTCCCATGGAACCCCCAAGGTAATCTAAGAACACCTAAAAGCCAAAGCTTGGGGATGCCCCGGAAGGCATCCCCTCTTTCGTCTACTTCTATCGGTAACTTTACTTGGAGCTATATTTTTATTCACCACATGATATGTGTTTTGCTTGGAGCGTCTTTTATGATTTGAGTCTTTGCTTGTTAGTCTACCACAATCATCCTTGCTGTAGACACCTTTTGACAGAGCCATGCATGATTTGGAATTTGATAGAATACTCTATGTGCTTCACTTATATCTTTTGAGCTTTATAGTTTTGCTCTAGTACTTCACTTATATCTTTTAGAGCACGGTGGTGGATTTGTTTTATAGAAACTATTGATCTCTCATGCTTCACTTAGATTATTTTGAGAGTCTTAATAGCATGGTAATTTGCTTAAAATCTTAATATGCTTGGTATGCAAGATTAATAATAAAACTTTCGTATGAGTGTGATGAATACTAAGAAAAGTTTGATGCTTGATGATTGTTTTGAGAGATGGAGGTAATAATATCAAAGTCATGCTAGTTGAGTAGTTGTGAAATTGAGAAATACTTGTGTCGAAGTTTGCAAGTCCCATAGCATGCACGTATGGTAAACGTTATGCAACAAATTTGAAACATGAGGTGTTATTTGATTGTCTTCCTTATGAGTGGCGGTCGGGGACGAGCGATGGTCTTTTCCTACAAATCTATCCCCCTAGGAGCATGCGCATAGTGCCGAGGTTTTTGATGACTTGTAGATTTTTACAATAAGTATGTGAGTTCTTTATGACTAATGTTGAGTCCATGGATTATACGCACTCTCACCCTTCCATCCTTGCTAGCCTCTTCGGTACCATGCATTGCCCTTTCTCACATTGAGAGTTGGCGCAAACTTCGCCGATGCATCCAAATCCCGTGACATAATACGCTCTGTCACACATAAACCTCCTTATATCTTCCCCAAAACAGCCACCATACCTACCTATTATGGCATTTCCATAGCCATTCCGAGATATATTGCCATACAACTTTCCATCATTCCGTTCATCATGACACATTCATCATTGTCATATTGCTTAGCATGATCATGTAGTTGACATAGTATTCGTGGCAAAGCCACCGTTCATAATTCTTTCATACATGTCACTCTTGATTCATTGCATATCCCGGTACACCGCCGGAGGCATTCATATAGAGTCGACTTTGCTCTAGTATCGAGTTGTAATCATTGAGTTGTAAATAAATAGAAGTGTGATGATCATCATTATTAGAGCATTGTCCCAAGTGAGGTATAAAAAAAGAAAGGCCATAAAAAAAGAGAAGGCCCCCAAAAATAAAAGGCCATAAAAAAGAGAAGGCCCAAAAAAATGAGAGAAAAAGAGAGAAGGGACAATGTTACTATCCTTTTACCACACTTGTGCTTCAAAGTAGCACCATGATCTTCATAGTAGAGAGTCTCTCATCACTTTCATATACTAGTGGGAATTTTTCATTGTAGAACTTGGCTTGTATATTCCAACAATGGGCCTCCTCAAGTGCCCTAGGTCTTCGTGAGCAAGCAAGTTGGATGCACACCCACTAGTTTCTTTTGTTGAGCTTTCATACATTTATAGCTCTAGTGCATCCGTTGCATGGCAATCCCCACTCCTTGCATTAACATCAATCGGTGGGCATCTCCATAGCCGATTGATTTGCCTCGTTGATGCGAGACTCTCTTCTTTTTTGTCTTCTCCACATAACCCCCCTCATTATATTCTATTCCAACCATAGTGCTATGTCCATGGCTCGCGCTCATATATTGCGTGAAAGTGTATAGGTTTGAGATTACTAAAGTATGAAACAATTGCTTGGCTTGTCATCGGGGTTGTGCATGATGAGAGCATTCTTGTGTGACGAAAATGAAACATGACTAAACTATATGATTTTGTAGGGATGAACTTTCTTTGGCCATGTTATTTTGAGAAGACATAATTGCTTAGTTAGTATGCGTGAAGTATTATCATTTTTATGTCAATATGAACTTTTGTCTTGAATCTTTCGGATCTGAATATTCATACCACAATTAAGAAGAATTACATTAAAATTATGCCAAGTAGCACTCCGCATCAAAATCTGTTTTTATCATTTACCTACTCGAGGACGAGCCGGAATTAAGCTTGGGGATGCTTCATACGTCTCCAACGTATCTATAATTTTTGATTGCTCCATGCTATATTATCTACTGTTTTAGACATTATTGGCTTTCTTATCCACTTTTATATTATTTTTGGGACTAACCTACTAACCGGAGGCCCAACCCAGAATTGCTGTTTTTTGCCTGTTTTAGGGTTCCGAAGAAAAGGAATATCAAACGGAGTCCAAACTGAATGAAACCTTCGGAAACGTGATTTTCTCATCAGATAAGATCCAGGAGACTTGGACCCTCCGTCAAGAAAGCCATGAGGTGGTCACGAGGGTGGAGGGCCCCCCTAAGGTGCGCCCCCTGCCTCGTGGGCCCCTCGAAGCTCCACCGACGTACTTCTTCCTCCTATATATATCCACGTACCCCCAAACGATCAGGGACGGAGCCAAAAACCTAATTCCACCACCGCAACTTTCTGTATCCACGAGATCCCATCTTGGGGCCTGTTCCGGAGCTGCGCCGGAGGGGGCATCGATCACAGAGGGCTTCTACATCATCATCCAAGCCCCTCCAATGAATTGTGAGTAGTTTACTTCAGACCTACGGGTCCATAGTTAGTAGCTATATGGCTTCTTCTCTCTTTTTGGATCTCAATACAATGTTCTCCCCCTCTCTCGTGGAGATCTATTCGATGTAATCTTCTTTTGCGGTGTGTTTGTTGAGACCGATGAATGTGGGTTTATGATCAAGTCTATCTATGAATAATATTTGAATCTTCTCTGAATTCTTTTATGTATGATTGTTTATCTTTGCAAGTCTCTTCGAATTATCAATTTAGTTTGGCCTACTAGATTGGTTTTTCTTGCCATGGGAGAAGTGCTTAGCTTTGGGTTCGATCTTGCGGTGTCCTTTCCCAGTGACAGAAGGGGCAACAAGGCACATATTGTATCGTTGCCATCGAGGATAACAAGATGTGGTTTTTATCATATTGCATGAAACTATCCCTCTACATCATGTCATCTTGCTTAAGGCGTTACTCAGTTTTTAACTTAATACTCTAGATGCATGCTGGATAGCGGTCGATGCGTGGAGCAATAGTAGTAGATGCAGAATCATTTCGGTCTACTTGTCTCGGACGTGATGCCTATATACATGATCACACCTAGATATTCTCATAACTATGCTCAATTCTGTCAATTGCTAAACAGTAATTTGTTCACCCACCGTAGAATACTTATGCTCTTGAGAGAAGCCACTAGTGAAACCTATGGCCCCCGGGTCTCTTTCTCATTGTATCAATCTCCATCACTTTATTATTGCTTTGCTTTTACTTTGCTTTTACTTTTTACTTTGCATCTCTATACCAAAAATACCAAAAATATTATTTATCGTCTCTATCAAATCTCACTTTCGTAAGTGACCGTGAAGGGATTGACAACCCGTAAGCGCGTTGGTTGCGTTGAGCTATTGTTTTTGTGTAGGTACGAGGGACTCACACATAGCCGCCTACTGGATTGATACCTTGGTTCTCAAAAACTGAGGGAAATACTTACGCTACTTTGCTGCATCATCCCTTCCTCTTCGGGGAAATCCAACGCAGTGCTCAAGAGGTAGCACAAGACATACATCAAGTGTTCTCAAATCTTTAAAGACTCAATCCGATAAGATAACTTCAACGGGGAAACTCAATCCATTAAAATAGAGTAGAGGGGGGAAGAAACATGATAGGATCCAAATATAATAACAAAGCTCACGATACATCAAGATCGTATCACCTCAAGAACACGAGAGAGAGAGAGATCAAACACAGAGCTACTGGTACATACCCTCAGCCCCGAGGGAGAACTACTCCCTCCTCATCATGGAGAGCACCGGGATGATGAAGATGGCCACCGGAGAGGGATTCCCCCTCCGGCAAGGTGCCAGAACGGGTCTAGATTGGTTTTCGGTGGCTACTGAGGCTTCTAGCGGCGGAACTCCCGATCTATTGTGCTCCCTGATCGTTTTAGGGTATATGCAGATATATAGGCGGAAGAAGTACGTCAGGGGAGCCACGAGGGGCCCACGAGGGTGGAGGGCGCGCCCCCTGCCTCGTGGCTTCCTCGTTGCTTCCCTTACGTGGACCCCAAGTCTCCCGGGTTGCTTTCCTTCCAAAAATAAGTTCCGTGAAGTTTCAGGTTAATTGGACTCCGTTTGATTTTCATTTTCTGCGATACTCTAAAACAAGGAAAAAACAGAAACTGGCACTAGGCTCTAGGTTAATAGGTTAGTCCAAAAAATCATATAAAATAGCATATAAATGCATATAAAACATACAAGGTTGATAATATAATAGCATGGAACAATCAAAAATTATAGATACGTTGGAGACGTATCAGCATCCCCAAGCTTAATTCCTGCTCGTCCTCGAGTAGGTAAATGATAAAAACAGAATTTTTGATGTGGAATGCTACCTAACATATTTATCTAAGTAATTCTTCTTTATTTTGGCATAAATGATCAGATCCATAAGATTCAAGACAAAAGTTTAATATTGACATAGAAACAATAATACTTCAAGCATACTAACTAAGCAATCATGTCTTCTCAAAATAACATGGCCAAAGAAAGTTCATCCCTACAAAATCATATAGTTTGGTCATGCTCCATTTTCGTCACACAAGAATGCTCTCATCATGCACAACCCCGATGACAAGCCAAGCAATTGTTTCATACTCTAGTAATCTCAAACTCATAAACCTTCACACAATACATGAGCGCGAGCCATGGACATAACACTATGGGTGGAATAGAATATGATGATGGGGGTTATGTGGAGAAGACAAAAAGGAGAAAGTCTCACATGGACGCGGCTAATCAATGGGCTAGGGAGATGCCCATCAATTGATGTCAATGCAAGGAGTAGGGATTGCCATGCAACAGATGCACTAGAGCTATAAATGTATGAAAGCTCAACACAAGAAACTAAGTGGGTGTGCATCCAACTTGCTTGCTCACGAAGACCTAGGGCACTTGAGGAGGCCCATTGTTGGAATATACAAGCCAAGTTCTATAATGAAAAATTCCCACTAGTATATGAAAGTGATAAAACAAGAGTGAGGGAGTCCTGGATTAGGGGTTCTCCGGACAGCCGGACTATCTCCATTGGCCGAACTGTTAGACTATGAAGATACAAGATTAAAGGCTTCGTCTCGTGTCCGGATGGGACTCTACTTGGCGTGGAAGGCAAGCTAGGCAATACGTATATGGATATCTCCTCCTTTGTAACCGACCTTGTGTAACCCTAACCCTCTCTGGTGTCTATATAAACCGGAGGGTTTTAGTCCGTAGGACAAAAATCACAACATACAATCATACCGTAGGCTAGCTTCTAGGGCTTAGCCTCTCTGATCTCGTGGTAGATCCACTCTTGTAACACCCATATCTTCAATATTAATCAAGCAGGACATAGGGTTTTACTTCCATCAAGAGGGCCCGGACCTGGGTAAAACTTCGTGTCCCTCGCCCCCTGTTACCATCCGGCCTAGATGCACAGTTCGGGACCCCCTACCCGAGATCCGCCGGTTTTGTCACCGACATTTGTGCTTTCATTGAGAGTTCCTCTGCGTCATCGCCGTTAGGCTTGATGGCTCCTACTATCATCGGTAGCGATGTGGTCCAGGGTGAGACTTTTCTCCCCGGACAGATCTTCGTATTCGGCGGCTTTGCACTGCGGGCTAATTCGCTTGGCCATCTGGAGCAGATTGAAAGCTACGCCCCTGGCCATCAGGTCAGATTTGGAAGTTTGAACTACACGACCGACATCTGCGGAGACTTGATCTTCGACGGATTCGAGCCACAACCGGGCGCGCCGCACTATCTCAATGGGCATGACCTAGCTCTGCCACCGGACGGTACTCCAGAGGCCGCGCCCACACCAGCTCCGACCCTTAGGTCGGAGCCAACTGTGCCAATCGAGGACGGGTGGCTAGACACCGCCTCAGGGGCTGCAGTCTCGACAGCGATCGATCCAAACACCAGCATAATCCTCTGCGCAGCCCGTGACTCCAAGGTGCCGGACTCTCTTCCGGACCCCAAACCATCCGCGCCCCTGCCAATCGAATCCGAGTGGCCGCCGATCATGGAATTCACTGCCGCGGATATCTTTCAGCACTCGCCCTTCGGCGACATTCTGAATTCACTAAGGTCTCTCTCTTTGTCAGGAGAGCCCTGGCCGGATTATGGCCAAATGACTGGGATGCGGACGACAAAGAAATTCGACGCCCACCCACCACCCACTTTGTAGCCACTGTCGATGATTTAACCGACATGCTCGACTTCGACTCCGAAGACATCGACGGTATGGACGACGATGTGGGAGACGAACATGAACCAGCACCTATAGGGCACTGGAAATCCACCTCGTCGTATGACATATACATGGTGGATACACCCAATGAAGGCAACGACGACGAGATAGCGGAGGATGACCCCTCCAAGAAGCAACCTAAGTGCCGACGTCAACGGCGCCGCTCTAAGTCCCGCCAAAGCAAAAGTGGTGATACCGGCGCAGGAGATAATAACACTCCGGGTAGCGCCGAAGACAACGAAAACCCCCTCCAGCAAGAGGATGAAGGTTCCAGCTCTCCTGAGAGAGCGGCTGGAGAAGAGGAGGAGGATGACAATTATATGCCCCCCTCCGAAGACGAGGCAAGCCTCGGCGACGATGAATTCGCCGTACCAGAGGATCCCGTCAAACAAGAGCGCTTCAAGCGCAGGCTTATGGCCACGGCAAATAGCCTAAAGAAAAAGCAGCAACAGCTTCAAGATGACCAAGATCTGCTAGCTGACAAATGGACTGAAGTCCTCGCAGCCGAGGAATATAAAGTCGAGCGTCCCTCCAAGAGTTACCAAAGGCACAGGTTACTACCCCGACTGGAGGAAGAAGCGTATGATACGGCTGATCGGCCACCTCGTGGCCGCGATAGAGAGGCATTCCTGCTGAAAGCTCAGCCTCCACCCCAACGCCATCCAAATAAAAAGGCATGGGGAGATACGCCAGACCTGCGAGACATATTGGAGGACAATGTAAAGCACTCAAGATCGATCTATGGATCACGAGGGCGCACCACTCTACGAGACGGTAAACGTCACACTGGATACAGTAAAAGCAAATCCGGCCGGGCCGAACACACGGGCAGGACCCATACGAGCTGCGTCACGATATAGCCCAATACAGAGGCGCCGCACACCCCTTATGCTTCACAAACGAAGTAATGGAACATCAATTCCCAGAAGGTTTCAAACCTGTAAACATTGAATCATACGACGGCACAACAGATCCCGCGGTATGGATTGAGGACTTCCTCCTCCACATCCACATGGCCCGCGGTGATGACTTACATGCCATCAAGTACCTCCCACTAAAACTCAAAGGACCAGCACGACAATGGCTTAATAGCTTGCCAGCGGACTCCATTAGCTGTTGGGAAGATCTGGAAGCCGCATTCCTCGACAACTTTCAGGGCACTTATGTGCGACCACCAGACGCCGATGACTTGAGCCACATAATTCAGCAGCTAGAAGAGTCGGCCAAGCAATTCTGGACTCGATTCCTTACAAAGAAAAACCAAATCATTGACTATCCGGATGCGGAGGCCTTAGCAGCTTTCAAGCACAACATTCGAGACGAGTGGCTAGCCCGGCACCTTGGTCAGGAAAAGCCGAAATCTATGGCAGCCCTCACGACGCTCATGACCCGCTTTTTTGCGGGAGAAGACAGCTGGTTGGCTCGCAGTAACAATATATAAAAGAACCATGGTACCTCAGCTACCAAGGACGGCAACAACAGGTCACGTCGCAACAAGCATAAGCGCCGCATTAACGGCGAAAGTACTGAGGATACGGCAGTCAATGCCGGATTCAAAGGCTCTAAACCTGGTCAGCGGAAAAAGCCATTCAAACAAAGTACGCCGGGTTCGTCCAGCTTGGACCGTATACTCGATCGCTCGTATCAAATACACGACACCCCAGACAAGCCAGCCAATCACACCAACAGGGATTGTTGGGTGTTCAAGTAGGCCGGCAAGTTAATTGCCGAAAACAAGGACAAGGGGCCGCATAGCGATGACGAGGAAGAACCCCGACAGCCGCACACTGGAGGACAGAAGAGGTTTCCCCCGCAAGTGAGGACGGTGAACATGATATACGCAACCCACATCCCCAAGAGGGAGCGGAAGCATGCGCTCAGGGACGTATATGCGTTGGAGCCAGTCGCCCCGAAGTTCAACCCTTGGTCCTCCTGTCCGATCACCTTTGATCGCAGGAACCACCCCACTAGTATCCGTCACGGTGAATTCGCCGCACTGGTCCTAGACCCAACCATCAACGGATTTCACCTCACTCGAGTCCTCATGGACGGCGGCAGTAGCCTGAACCTGCTTTATCAGGACATAGTGCGCAAAATGGGTATAGACCCCTCAAGGATCAAACCCACAAAGACGACCATTAAAGGTGTCATTCCAGGCGTAGAGGCCCACTACACAGGCTCAATTACACTAGAAGTGGTCTTCGAATCCCCGGATAACTTCCGAAGCGAAGAGTTAATCTTCGATATAGTCCCGTTCCGTAGTGGTTATCACGCACTGCTCGGACGAACCACATTCGCTAGATTCAATGCGGTACCACATTATGCATACCTCAAGCTCAAGATGCCAGGACCTCGCAGAGTTATTACAGTCAATGGAAACACAGAGCGCTCTCTCCGAACAGAGGAGCACACCGCGGCCCTCGCAGCAGAAGCGCAAAGCAGCCTCTCAAGGAAATCTACCAGTTCAGCGTTTCAAATCCCAGACACCTTCAAGCGCGCTCGGGGCAATCGGCAAATAGACCGCCTGGCGCGATCTGAGCTCGCGTAGCAATACGACGGCCACCCCAATCCCAGCCCAACAACGTTGTTCGTGCCGCGCGTACATCATTACGCATTAAAAATACCATGGGCACAGATGGGGAGGGGGAGGCACAACTATGACACGTCCCAAAATTCGGCCTAAACCGCACCAGGGGCTTCCCGTTTGGTTATTTTTCTTTTTCTTTCAGGACTTCAATCTCTGGAAACGCTGTCCGGCAGCTCTATTGCCGAACACATGATATAGCAACCAAGGAGGCCGACGACTACGGAATTCCCAGGTGGATTACAGATTTCACATAATTCCTCAACTCGCCCTTGGAAGGGACATAGTCCTACTCTTTTGCTTTAATGAAATTTTTTAATATAAAATGCATGACATTACGATTATTATCGCATTTTTGTTATATGTATACATATCTATGTGGTCATTAATGACACCTAGCAACCGTACACTCTGGTACGGCCAATGCACCAGGGGCTTACGTACCCACAATATGGTGTGAATAGTCCGAACACTCTCACAAGTGCGGCACCCCGAACTTATAGCATTATATGCATCAGCTCCAAATCATGTCTTTGGTCAAATGTTGGGTTTGCCTGGCTCCTATGTTTTGGTACCTTACGTTCCGCTCTATCGGCTAAGGTAGCGCTAGGAGAACTACTGCGATTGTGCCCCGGTTCTGCCAGGCCGAGCACCTCAGTAGAGAAAGCTAAAACTGACTGTCATGATAAGGCGAGAGACTGGTCGCTGTTCGGCGAGGTTTTTCGAGTCCCTAAAGACTTATGCCGCTTAGGGCGAGGGGCCGGCTCCGTCCGGCTTACAAGCGTGTATCGCGCCCTGAATTCGGCCTTCCGAATACCAGGGCTTCGCCGAAATTTAAAATTATGGAATTCTATGGCTAAGTGAGAGTGATAAAGCATTATTAGTCTGGTTGCCTTGTTCGTTGTGCTGAGCACCTCCCTCAAAGGACCCAAACATGGGAACAAGAGTGCTCAGGTTTATCCCGAACACCCCGGCACTCGTGGCATGGGGGCAAAAGCCGAGGACTAGCCATCTCTCAGATTGGATAAACAGCCAAATAGAAGGTAATATTTTAAATTCACACAAGCGTTGCATAGCGAAAACGATACAAGTTTTCATACATACATGACAAAATGAGCAAGTCCCATTCAAATATTACATTTTGCGAACACTCATCCACGATAAGACGGGCGCTCGGCAGAACACCCTCGTAGTACATCTTGGGGTGGCGGTGCTCCTTGCCCTTCGGCGGCCCCTCCTTGATCAGCTTCATGGCGTCTAGCTTGACCCACTGCATTTTTACACGGGCGAAGGCCCGGCGTGCACCTTCAATGCAGACGGATCGCTTGATGACCTCCAGCCGTGGGCAGGCATCCACAAGCCGCCTCACCAGGCTGAAGAAGCTGTTCGGAAGGGCGTCGCCAGGCCACAACCGGACTATGAAGCCCTTCATGGCCTGATTGGCTGCCTTATGTAGCTTGGCCATCTGCTTCAGCTGGTCGCTCATTGGCACCGGATGTTCGGCCTCAGCATACTGAGACCAGAACAGCTTCTCCGTCGAGCTTCCGTCCTCGGTCTGGTAGAATAGTGCGGCATCGGACACACTGCGGGGCAAATCTGCGAATACTCCTGAAGAGCTCCGGATTCGGGTAAGTAATCGGTAATTCACCATTGCATGCTTGCTTTGCATATAGAAAGCCTTACCCGCCGCTATCTTCTTCATCACGTCGATCTCCTGAAGAGCCTTCTGGGCCTCGGCCTTGGCACTCTTCGCGCTCTCACGGGCCGCGGCAAGCTCAGACTCTCTCGTCTTCAAGTCAAGCTCCAACGCCTCGTGCTTTGTCACGAGAGCCTGGAGCTCTTGCTGCACCTCGCCCACTCGAGCCTCGTGCCTATCACGCTCGATGCGCTCCTGGGCCGCCTTCTCTTCGGCTTGGGATAGTGCTTGCTTCAGGGTCGCCACCTCGGTTGTGGCCCCTGAAAAACATACAATGATCCTGTCATTTAGCAACCACGTCCTTTTTCTCATCTATAGTCGGGGTATTACTTACCCTTGTTCTCCTCGAGCTGCCTCTTAGCAAGTCCGAGCTCTTTTTGGGACCTCTCGAGGGCCTCCTTCATTACGGCGACCTCCACAGTCAGTGCGGCGGACGCCAGCAGCGAAGCCTGCATATGCATATTGACATACTTATATTAGACTCCTCCGATGTTATTTGATCCTCTGTTCGGCTTTTCTTTGTGAACACCGAACAAAGTATCAGGGGCTACTGTCTATGCGGTAATATTTCTACTACATTTTAAACACTTACCTCGAAGCCTGTTAGAAGGCTAGTACAGGCTTCAGTCAATCCGCTCTTGGCGGACTAAACCTTCTGGATCACCGCACTCATGATAGTGCGGTGCTCCTCCTCGATGGAAGCGTTGCGAAGCGCTTCCAACATAGTGTCTGGCGCCTCTGGATGGACAGAGGTCACCGGCACAGGCGTCTCACCGCCTACTCAAGCTCGGAGCTGTTGGAGGGTCCGGCGCGGTGTTCGGCTGAGGGCCGAACTCGGAGTTCTCGGGGACCCCGTCCCCTCGACTCCCGGAGTCCGGAAGGTCGCCTTGCGGCGCCTCCGAGACTGTCACCCCTCGATCCGGTGCATCTTGAGACAGCACCTCGGTGTCATCGGCTGGATGAGGGGAGGTGGCCGTCGGGACTGGATCGCTATCCATGTCCGACGCACCCAGGGAGCCGTCCGAGGATACCTCGATATTGGCTCGGGGCGGCCTGCACAATTGAGTTCGGCATTAGGGAAAGCAATGCGACAAAGGAATCCTATGGGTTACTTTGGTATCTGAACACTTACGATCTCCCCTGGGGCTTGCCCCTGGGCAACCACTCGTCTTCACTTTCGTCGGCGGCGGTGGAGCTGTCTGGAAGGAGCGTCCTTCCCTTCTTGGACCCTTCGGCCTCCCCAGTTGGGGCGGCCTTCCTTTTCTTGTCTCCCCCAGTCGGTGGGGGAGCCTCTTCTTCCTCTTCCTCGTCTGCGGGGGAAGAGTGTGCCGTAGAGTCATTGGACGGTGAGTCCGACGACGCCTGGCGTCGGGAACTCTTTCGAGCTCCCTTGGCCTTCTTGGTCTTCTCCGGCACCTTATAGGGGGCCGGAGTCAGCATCTTCGTCAGAAGAGCATCTGCGGGGCCTTCGGGCAAGGGAGCCGGACAATCGATCTGTCCGGCCATATTCTGCCAGTCCTGTCAAAATTACGGGAGTTTAGATCCCGCATAGAGCCAATCAATATATATATATATAAAATAAAGATCCTGTAAGAGGTAAAACAACTTGCCGCACTGGCGTGGCGCTTCGCGCTGAATCTGCGTTCCTCAGTAATGGGGGGAGGGACCGCAGCGCCCTTGAACAACACCCTCTAGGCATCTTCATGAGTCATGTCGAAGAGCCTGTTCAGAGTTCGGTGCTGCGCCAGATTGAACTCCCACAAGGTAAACTCCCGTTGTTGGCACGGGAGTATCCGGCGAACGAGCATAACCTGGACTATGTTGACAAGCTTGAGCTTCTTATCCACCATGTTCTGAATTCATGACTGGAGTCAGGTCAGCTCTTTTGAATTACCCCAGGATAGGCCCTTCTCTTTCCAATAGGTGAGCCGCATTTGGATGCCGGATCGGAACTCGGGGGCCGCTACCCATGCGGGGTCGCGCGGCTCGGTGATATAGAACCACCCCGATTGCCACCCCTTTATGGTGTCCACGAAGGTGCCCTCGAGCCATGTGATGTTGGGCATCTTGCCCACCATGGCGCCTCCGCACTCCACCTGGCGGCTGCTCACTACCTTCGGCTTGACATTGAAAGTCTTCAGCCATAAGCCGAAGTGGGGCTTGATGCGGAGGAAGGCCTCGCACACGACGATAAACGCCAAGATGTTGAGGATGAAGTTTGGGGCTAGATCATGGAAATCCAGGCCGTAATAAAACATGAGCCCCCGGACGAAGGGATGGAGAGGGAATCCTAGTCCGCGGAGGAAATGGGTGAGGAATACCACCCTCTCATGGGGCTCGGGGGTGGGGATGAGCTGTCCCTCATCCGGGAGCCGGTGCGCGATGTCGTCGTGCAGGTATCCGGCTCGCCTCAGTTTCTTGATGTCTCCCTCCGTGACGGAGGAGACCATCCACTTGCCTCCCACTCCGGACATGGTTGGAGAAGGTTGAGATGGAAGTGAGGACTTGGGCGCTAGAGCTCGAGTATGCGGGAGTGGATGAGCAAAGGAGGAAGAAGGCGTGGATAGAAAGGTGAATCCTTATCCCTTATATGGGCGAACAAAATTAAACGTCCCCACTTGCCTAGTAAAACTTGCTTATCCCCCAAGCGCCGCAATTGATGGCGCGGTTGGGTTACCCACGCCCGTATTGATGAGAATCCCGTAATAAGGGGACACGATCTCTGCTTTGACAAGACATGTCGAAAAACTGCCTCGCGTTATGTGCGGGGCTGGTTAAAAGAAACGGTTCGAATAATCACCGGGCCACGATGTAACGTCATGTTGCCAAAACAAGCTAGCGGATTAGATCTGTGAAAGCGTTATTCTCTCTATGGTGGAATGTGGAACTTATTTTGCAGGGTCGGACACTATCCTCATATTCAACTTCTTCTGTAATGTATTCGGAGAAGGAACCTGCCTTGCAATGCCGAAGACAACTGCGCGCCGGACTCATCGTCATTGAAGCATGTTTCAGGGGCTACTGAGGGAGTCCTGGATTAGGGGGTCTCCGGACAGCCGGACTATCTCCATTGGCTGGACTGTTAGACTATGAAGATACAAGATTAAAGACTTCGTCTCGTGTCCGGATGGGACTCTACTTGGCGTGGAAGTCAAGCTAGGCAATACGTATATGGATATCTCCTCCTTTGTAGCCGACCTTGTGTAACCCTAACCCTCTCCGGTGTCTATATAAACCGGAGGGTTTTAGTCCGTAGGACAACAATCACAACATACAATCATACGTAGGCTAGCTTCTAGGGCTTAGCCTCTCTGATCTCGTGGTAGATCTACTCTTGTAACACCCATATCTTCAATATTAATCAAGCAGGACGTAGGGTTTTACCTCCATCCAGAGGGCCCGAAACTGGGTAAAACTTTGTGTCCCTCGCCCCCTGTTACCATCCGGCCTAGACGCACAGTTAGGGACCCCCTACCCGAGATCCGCCGGTTTTTACACCGACAAAGAGACTCTCTATCATGAGGATTATGGTGCTACTTTGAAGCACAAGTGTGGCAAAGGATAGTAGCATTGTCCCTTCTCTCCTTTTCTCTCATTTTTTTGGGCCTTCTCTTTTTTATGGCCTTTCTCGATTTTTAGCCTTCTTCTTTTTATGGCCTTTCTCTTTTTTTCCTCACTTGGGACAATGCTCTAGAAAATGATGATCATCACACCTCTATTTATTTACAACTCAATGATTACAACTCGATACTAGAACAAAGTATGACTCTATATGAATGCCTCCGGCGGTGTACCGGGATTGCGATGAATCAAGAGTGACATGTATGAAAAATTATGAATGGTGGCTTTGCCACAAATACGATGTCAACTACATGATCATGCAAAGCAATATGACAATGATGAATGCGTCATGATAAACGGCATGATGGAAAGTTGCATGGCAATATATCTCGGAATGGCTATGGAAATGCCATAATAGGTACGTATGGTGGCGGTTTTGTGGAAGATATAAGGAGGTTTATGTGTGAAAGAGAGTATCATGTCACAGGGTTTGGATGCACCGGCGAAGTTTGCACCAACTCTCAATGTGAGGAAGGGCAATGCACGGTACCGAAGAGGCTAGCAATGATGGAAGGGTGAGAGTGCGTATAATCCATGGACTCAACATTAGTCATAAAGAACTCACATACTTATTGCAAAAATCTACAAGTCATCAAAAACCTCGGCACTACGCGCATGCTACTAGGGTGATAGATTGGTAGGAAAAGACCATCGCTCGTCCCCGACCACCACTCATAAGGAAGACAGTTAAATAACACCTCATGTTTCAAATTTGTTACACAATGTTTACCATACGTGCATGCTACGGGACATGCAAACTTCAACACAAGTATTCCTCAAATTCACAACTACTCAACAAGCACGACTTTGATATTATTACCTCCATATCTCAAAACAATCATCAAGTATCAAACTTCTCATAGTATTCAATGCACTCTATATGAAAGTTTTTATTATATCCCTCTTGGATGCCCATCATATTAGGACTAGTTTCATAACCAAAGAAAACTACCATGCTGTTCTAAAGACTCTCAAAATAATATAAGTGAATCATGAGAGTTCATCTATTTCTAGAAAATAAAACTACCACCATGCTCTAAAAGATATAAGTGAAACACTAGAGCAAATGACAAACTACTCCGAAAGATATAAGTGAAGATCAATGAGTAGTCGAATAATTATGCAACTATGTGAAGACTCTCTAACATTTAAGAATTTAAGATCTTGGTATTTTATTCAAACAGCAAGCAAAACTAAATAAAATAAAATTACGCTCCAAGCAAAACACATATCATGTGGTAAATAAAAATATAGCTCCAAGTAAAGTTACCGATGAACGAAGACGAAAGAGGGGATGCCTTCCGGGGCATCCCCAAGCTTAGGCTTTTGGTTGTCCTTGAATATTACCTTGGGGTGCCTTGGGCATCCCCAATCTTAGGCTCTTGCCACTCCTTATTCCATAGTCCATCGAATCTTTACCCAAAACTTGAAAACTTCACAACACAAAACTTAACAGAAAACTCGTAAGCTCCGTTAGTATAAGAAAATAAATCACCACCTAGGTACTGTTGTGAACTCATTCTAAATTCATATTGGTGTAATATCTACTGTATTCCAACTTATCTATGGTTCATACCCTCCGATACTACTCATAGATTCATCAAAATAAGCAAACAACACATCGAAAACAGAATCTGTCAAAAACAGAACAGTCTGTAGTAATATGGATCAAACGTATAATTATGGAACTCATAAAATTCTCAAATAAATTGTTGGACCTGAGTAATTTGTCTATTAATCATATGCAAAAAGAATTAACTAAATATCACTCTCCAGGAAAAAATGGTAGCAAATCTCGTGAGTGCTAAAGTTTCTGTTTTTTACAGCATGATTGCAAAGACTTCACCCAAGTATTCCCAAAGGTTCTACTTGGCACAAACACTAATTAAAACATAAAACCACATATAAACAGAGTCTAGATGAATTATTTATTACTAAACAGGAACAAAAAGCAAATAACAAAAATAAAGTTGGGTTTCCTCCCAACAAGCGCTATCGTTTAACGCCCCTAGCTAGGCATGATGATTTCAATGATGCTCACATAAAGGATAAGAATTGAAACATAAAGAGAGCATCATGAAGAATATGACTACAACATTTAAGTCTAACCCACTTCCTATGCATAGGGATTTTGTGAGCAAACAATTTATGGGAACAATAATCAACTAGCATAGGAAAGCAAAACAAGCATAACTTCAAGATTTTAAGCGCATAGAAAGGAAACTTGATATTATTGCAATTCCTACAAGCATATGTTCCTCCCTCATAATAATTTTCAGTAGCATCATGAATTAATTCAACAATATAACAAGCACCTAAAGCATTATTTTCATGATGCATAAGCATAGAATTTTTATTACTCTCCACATAAGCAAAATTCTTCTCATTCGGAATAGTGGGAGTATCATAAGAGACTCGAATACTATAAATTGTTTCCACATTAAAAGTGTAATGTTCAGAAAAGGGGTAATCATAATCATGACAGGTTTTATAAATATAATCACTACTTTTTATAGCATAAGTATCATCACAATAATCATCATAGGTAGGAGGCATGCTATCATCATTATAAACTTGCATATCAAAACTTGGGAGACTAAAAATATCATCTTCATTAAACGTAGCATCCCCAAGCTTGGGACAAACATTAATTGCAGCAAATATATTCTCAAAAAACATCATCTTCATCAAACATAGCATCCCCAAGCTTGGGCCTTTTCATATCATAAGCATAATCACTCTCATAATTAATAGTGCGGATAGCACCAATAGTATAGCAATTATCATATTCTTCCAAGCAAGTGCCAAAAAGATTTTCAAGATCATAAGAAGTATCATTATCTTCCACAATTATATTTTCATGACGCACAATAGTAATATGAGCAGCATTATTTGGGAGAGATATCTTTTTACCTCTCTTCCTTTTTCTTTTCTTCTTCTTCGCCACATCATGTGTGGGTTCAATCCTCTTTTTGGAGCTCCTTATTAATGAGATTGGTTTAATAGGAAGCTCCTCCTCGTTACCTGATTCATCATAAGAAATAATAGCAGGGTATTGCGAAGTCTCTTCCCTTTCATTAGTATTCTATTCATCTTCTATTTGTTTTATTTTCTTTATGTAGTTGGCAATATAAGGATTTTCAATACAATTCACCGCACAATACATATAAATTTCCTCAAGATCAAAACCAAGAAGTTTATAACAGGCAAATTCTGGAAGATAGTTAGTTATACGTTTCATTTCTTCGTAACCCATAAGCAAACTAAGTTCATTATGATGTGCAAGAGAAATCAAGTCATCACAAATTTTGGAAATGATTAGATCATGAAACAATTTGCATCGGATGGTTAAATGACCACGTTCATTGCAAAGCTCACAAGTATGGCCAAAAAAATTTAAATTTTCAGCACAATCATCTAGCCTTTCTTTCAACAATTTAGTTTCTAAGTACTTATGCCTCTTGCAATATCTATCTTCCCTATTTGGTGTGTACATGCAAACCCAATGTACTCCACAAAAATTGACATGTTTATAGGAGACATTTTCATCATAACTAGTGCAATCATCATTAGTACTAGGGATATTCAAGGAGTTCATACTAACAACATTGCAATCATTCTCATCATTCAAAGATTTAGTGCCAAATATTTTAATGCATTCTTCTTCTAGCACTTGAGCACAATTATCGGAATCCTTATTCTCACGATAGATATTAAAAATATAAAGCGTATGAGGCAAACTTAATTCCATTTTTTTATTTTCTTTTATAAACTAAACTAGTGATAAAACAAGAAACTAAAAGACTCGATTGCAAGATCTAAAGATATACCTTCAAGCGCTCACCTCCCCGGCAACGGCGCCAGAAAAGAGCTTGATGTCTACTACAAAACCTTCTTGTAGACGTTGTTGGGCCTCCAAGTGCAGAGGTTTGTAGGACAGTAGCAAATTTCCCACAAGTGCATGACCTAAGGTTTATCAATCCGTAGGAGGCGTAGGATGAAGATGGTCTCTCTCAAGCAACCCTGCAACCAAATAACAAAGAGTCTCTTGTGTCCCCAACACACCAAATACAATGGTAAATTGTATAGGTGCACTAGTTCGGCGAAGAGATGGTGATACAAGTGGTACATGGATGGTAGATAATAGTTTTTGTAATCTGAAAATATAAAAACAGCAAGGTAACTAATGATAAAAGTGAGCGTAAATGATATTGCAATGATAGGAAACAAGGCCTAGGGTTCATACTTTCACTAGTGCAAGTCCTCTCAACAATAATAACATAATTGGATCACATAACTATCCCTCAACATGCAACAAAGAGTCACTCCAAAGTCACTAATAGCGGAGAACAAATGAATAGATTATGGTAGGGTACGAAACCACCTCAAAGTTATTTTTTCCAATCAATCCGTTGGGCCATTCCTATAAGTGTCACAAACAACCCTAGAGTTTGTACTAGAATAACACCTTAAGACACAAATCAACCAAAACCCTAATGTCACCTAGATACTCCAATGTCACCTCAAGTATCCACGGGTATGATTATACGATATGCATCACACAATCTCAGATTCATCTATTCAACCAACACATAGAACCTCAAAGAGTGCCCCAAAGTTTCTACCGGAGAATCATGACGAAAACGTGTGCCAACCCCTATGCATAGGTTCATGGGCGGAACCCGCAAGTTGATCACCAAAACATACATCAAGTGAATCACGTGGTTCTTGGGGAACATAGTAATAATTCAAAATTTTGCTACGTGTCACCAAGATCAATCTAGGAGATGCTAGAAATGAGAGAGAGGGAGTGCATCTTTATACCCTTGAAGATCGCTAAAAGGAAGCGTTACAAGAACGCGGTTGATGGAGTCGTACTCGCGGCGATTCAAATCGCGGAAGATCCGATCCAAGTGCCGAACGGACGGCACCTCCGCGTTCAACACACGTACAGCCCGGGGACGTCTCCTCCTTCTTGATCCAGCAAGGGGAGAGGAGAAGTTGAGGAAGAGCTCCGTCAGCAAGACGGCGTGGTGGTGGTGGAGCTCGTGGTTCTCCGGCAGGGCTTCGCCAAGCACCATGGAGGAGGAGGAGAACGTAGGAGGAGGGAGGGCTGCGCCAGGGAAGAGGTCACGGCTGCCCTCCCACCCCTCCACTATATATAGGGGCAAGGGGAGAGGGGGAGGCTCCCTAAGGTTTCCCCTAGGGGGCGGCGGCTAGGCAGATTGGATCTCCCTAGGGAAAATCCTAGGGAGACTTGCCCCCCAAGCCAAGCAGGTGGAGGCTTGCCTCCCAAGCCAGGTGGAGGCGCCCCACCCCCCAAGTAATGTGGGAAAGGGTGTGGGGGCGCACCACCCCTTAGTGTGCTGGTTTGCCCCTTCCCCTTTGGCCCATGAGGCCCTCCCACACTTGCCGGGGCTCCCGAAACACCTTTTGGTCATGCTGGCCATAGCCTGATACCCCCGGAACACTTCCGGACTCCAATACCCTTCGTCCAATATATCGATCTTCACCGTCGGACCATTCCAGAACTCCTCGTGACGTCTGGGATCTCATCCGGGACTCCGAACTACCTTCGGTAACCACATACTATTTCCCATAACAACTCTAGCGTCACCGAACCTTAAATGTGTAGACCCTGCGGGTTCGGGAACCCTGCAGACATGACTGAGACACCTCTCCGGCCAATAACCAACATCGGGATCTGTATACCCATGTTGGCTCCCACATGTTCCACGATGATCTCATCGGATGAACCACGATGTTGGGGATTCGATCAATCCCGTATTCAATTCCCTTTGTCTATCGGTATGTTACTTGCCCGAGATTCGATCGTCGGTATCCCGATACCTTGTTCAATCTCGTTACCGGCAAGTCTCTTTACTCGTTCCGTAACACATCATCCCGTGATCAACTCCTTGGTCACATTGTGCACATTATGATGATGTCCTACCGAGTGGGCCCAGAGATACCTCTCTGTTTACACGGAGTGACAAATCCCAGTCCCGATTCGTGCCAACCCAAGAGACACTTTTGGAGATACCCGTAGTGCACCTTTATAGCCACCCAGTTACGTTGTGACGTTTGGTACACCCAAAGCATTCCTACGGTATCCGAGAGTTGCACAATCTCATGGTCTAAGGAAAAGATACTTGACATTTAGAAAAGCTTTAGCATACGAACTACACGATCTTGTGCTAGGCTTAGGATTGGGTCTTGTCCATCACATCATTCTCCTAATGATGTGATCCTGTTATCAACAACATCCAATGTCCATGGTCAGGAAACCGTAACCATCTATTGATCAACGAGCTAGTTAAGTAGAGGCTTACTAGGGAGATGGTGTTGTCTATGTATCCATACATGTATCTGAGTTTCCTATCAATACAATTCTAGCATGGATAATAAACGATTATCATGAACAATGAAATATAATAATAACTAATTTATTATTGCCTCTAGGGTATATTTCCAACAGTCTCCCACTTGCACTAGAGTCAATAATCTAGTTCACATCGCCATGTGATTAACACTCATAGGTTACATCGCCATGTGACCAACATCCAAAGAGTTTACTAGAGTCACTAATCTAGTTCACATTGTTGGGTTTCGTAGTAATTTCCAAAATTTTCCTACGCACACGCAAGATCATGGTGATGCATAGCAACGAGAGGGGAGAGTGCTGTCTACGTACCCACGCAGACCGACTACGGAAGCGTTGACACAACATAGAGGAAGTAGTCGTACGTCTTCATGATCCAACCGATCAAGCACCGAAACTACGGCACCTCCGAGTTCGAGCACACGTTCAGCTCAATGACGATCCCCGGACTCCGATCCAGCAAAGTGTCGGGGAAGAGTTCCGTCAGCACGACGGTGTGGTGACGATCTTGATGTACTACAGCAGCAGGGCTTCGCCTAAACTCCGCTACAGTATTATCGAGGAATATGGTGGCTGGGGGCACCGCACACGGCTAAGGAATAGATCACGTGGATCAACTTGTGTGTTCTAGGGTGCCTCTGCCTCAGTATATAAAGGACTAGAGGGGGGGAGGCTGGCCGGCCAAGGTGTGGCATGCCAGGAGAGTCCTACTCCCTCTGGGAGTAGGATCCCCCCCCCAATCCTAGTTGGAATAGGATTCGCGGAGGGGGAAAAGAGAGAGAGGGGGCCGGCCACCTCTCCTAGTCCTAATAGGACTAGGGGAAGGGGGAGACACGCAGCCCATGTAGGGCTGCCTCTTCTCTTTTCCACTAAGGCCCATCATGGCCCATTTAGCTCCCGGGGGTTCCGGTAACCTTCCCGGTACTCCGGTAAAATCCCGATTTCACCCGGAACACTTCCGATATCCAAACATAGGCTTCCAATATATCAATCTTTACGTCTCGACCATTTCGAGACTCCTCGTCATGTCCGTGATCACATCCGGGACTCCGAACAACCTTCGGTACATCAAAATGCATAAACTCATAATATAACTGTCATCGTAACCTTAAGCGTGCGGACCCTACGGGTTCGAGAACAATGTAGACATGACCGAGACACGTCTCCGGTCAATAACCAATAGCGGGACCTGGATGCCCATATTGGCTCCTACATATTCTACGAAGATCTTTATCGGTCAGACCGCATAACAACATACGTTGTTCCCTTTGTCATCGGTATGTTACTTGCCCGAGATTCGATCGTCGGTATCCAATACCTAGTTCAATCTCGTTACCGGCAAGTCTCTTTACTCATTCTGTAATACATCATCTCGCAACTAACTCATTAGTTGCAATGCTTGCAAGGCTTATGTGATGTGCATTACTGAGAGGGCCCAGAGATACCTCTCCGACAATCGGAGTGACAAAACCTAATCTCGAAATACGCCAACCCAACATGTACCTTTGGAGACACCTGTAGTACTCCTTTATAATCACCCAGTTACGTTGTGACGTTTGGTAGTACCCAAAGTGTTCCTCCGGTTAACGGGAGTTGCATAATCTCATAGTTATAGGAACATGTATAAGTCATGAAGAAAGCAATAGCAACATACTAAACGATCGGGTGCTAAGCTAATGGAATGGGTCATGTCAATCAGATCATTCTCTTAATGATGTGATCCCGTTAATCAAATAACAACTCATTGTTCATGGTTAGGAAACATAACCATCTTTGATTAACGAGCTAGTCAAGTAGAGGCATACTAGTGACACTTTGTTTGTCTATGTATTCACACATGTATTATGTTTCCGGTTAATACGATTCTAGCATGAATAATAAACATTTATCATGATTATAAGGAAATAAATAATAACTTTATTATTGCCTCTAGGGCATATTTCCTTCACACATCACAATGTGGTTAACACTCAATGAGTTCTGGGTTTGATCATGTTATGCTTCTGAGAGAGGTTGTAGTCAACGAGTCTGCAATGTTCAGATCCCTATGTATTTCGCAAAACTTTATGTCATATCATAGATGCTGCTACCACGTTCCACTTGGAGCTATTCCAAATTGTTGCTCCATTATACGTATTCGGTATCTCTACTCAGAGCTATCCGGATAGGTGTTAAGCTTGCATTGACGTAACTCTTTACGTCGAACTCTTTATCACCTCCATAACTGAGAAACATTTCCTTATTCCTCTAAGGATAATTTTGACCGCTATCTAGTGATCCAATCCTAGATCACCTTTGTACCCTCTTGCCAGACATGTGGCAAGGCACACATCTGGTGCAGTACTCAGCATGGCATACCGTATACAGCCTATGACAAAAGCATAGGGGACGACCTTCGTCCTTCCTCTTTCTTCTGCCATGGTCAATCTTCGAGTCTTACTCAACTTCACACCTTACAACTCACGTAAGAACCCCTTCTTTGACTGATCTATTTTGAACTCCTTCAAAAACATGTCAAGGTGTGCATTCTTTGAAAGTATCATCAGGCGTTTTGATCTATCTCTATAGATCTTGATGCCCAATACGTAAGCAGCTTTACCCAGGTCTTCCTTTGAAAATCACTCTTCAAACAACCGTTTATGCTTTCCAGAAATTCTACATTATTTCGGATCAACAATATGTCATCCACATATACTTATCAGAAATGTTGTAGTGCTCCCACTCACTTTCTTGTAAATACAAGTTTCTAGCAAACATTGTATAAACCTAAAAGCTTTGATCACTCCATCAAAGCATGTATTCTGACTCCGAGATGCTTGCTCTAGTCCATAAAAGGATTGCTGGAGCTAGCATACCTTTTAGCATCCTTAGGATCGACAAAACCTTTTATTGTATCACATACAACTTTTTCTTACGAAAACTGGTAAGAAAACTTGTTTTGACATCCATCTGTCAGATTTCATAATCGGAAAATACAGCTAATGCTAACATGATTCCGACGGACTTAAGCATCGCTACGGGTGAGAAATTCTCATCGTAGTCAACTCCTTGAACTTGTGAAAAGACTCTTTCCCACAAGTCGAGCTTCATAGACGGTAACAATACCGCCCACGTCCGTCTTCTTCTTAAAGATCCATTTATCTCAATGACTTGCCGATCATTGGGAAAGTCCACCAAAGTCCATGCTTTGTTCTGATACATGGATCCTATCTCGGATTTCATGGCTTCTAACCATTTGTCGGAATACGGGCCCACCATCGCTTCTCCATAGCTCGTAGGTTCATTGTTGTCTAACAACATGATATTTAAGATAGGATTACCATACCACTCAGGAGTAGTACATATCCTTGTCGACCTATGAGGTTCGATAGCAACTTGATCCGAAGCTTCATGATCACTATCATTAACTTCCTCTTCAACAGACATAGGCGCCACAAAAACATCTTTCTGTGTTGCATCACTCTCTGGTTGAAGTAAAGGTTCGACAACCTCATCAAGTTCTATCTTCCTCCCACTCAATTCTTTCGAGAGAAACTCCTTCTCGAGAGAGGAACCGTTCTTAGCGACAAACAATTTACCCTTGGATCTGAGATAGAAGGTGTACCCAAGTGTCACCTTTGGGTTTCCTATGAAGATCTGTTTGTCCTCTTTGGGTTCGAGCTTCTCCGACTGAAGCCTTAAGCATCGCAGCCCCAAACATTAAGAAACGACAACTTTGGTTTCTTGCCAAACCAATGTTCACACGACGTCGTCTCAACGGACTTATATGGTGTCCTATCTAAAGTGAATGCAGCTATCTCTAATGCATAACCTCAAAATAATAGCGGTAGATCAGTAAGAGATATCATAGATCGCACCATATCTCATAAGGTTCGATTACGACGTCCGGACACACCATTACCCTGTGGTGTTCCAGGTGGCTTCAACTGTGAAACAATTCCACAATGTCTTAAGTGATCGCCAAACTCATAACTCAGAAATTCTCATCGATCAGATCGTAGGAATTTGATCTTCTTGTTATGATGGTTCTTAACTTCACTCTGAAATCGCTTGAACTTTTCAAATGTTTCAGACTTGTGCTTCATTAAGTAAATATACCTATATCTACTCAAATCGTCAGTGAAGATGAGAAAATAGAGATATCCACCGCACGCTTCAATTCTCATTGGATCACACGCATCAGCATGTATGATTTCCAACAAGTCACTTGCCCGTTTCATTGTACCTGAAAACGGGGTCTCAGTCATCCTGCCCATGAGGCATGGCTCGCATGCGTCAAGCGATTCAAAATCAAGTGACTCCAAACATCCATCGATATGGAGTTTCTTCATGCATCTTACGCCAATATGACCTAAGCGGCAGTGCCACAAGAAAGTGGTACTATCATTATTAACTCTGCATCTTTTCGCATGAACATGTGTATTACCATGGCCGAGATTCAATGAACCATTCACATAGGGTGCATGACCATGAAAGGTATTATTCATGTAAACAGAATAACCAGTATTATCTAACTTAAATGAATAACCGTATTGCAATGAACATGATCTAATCATATTCATGCTCAACGTAGACACCTGATAACATTTATCTAGGTTCAATACGAATCCCGAAGGCAGATGGAGCGTGGGATGGTGATCTCATCAACTTTGGAAACACTTCCAACACACATCGTCACCTCGCCCTCAGCCCGTCTCCGTTTAGTCCGTAGCTTTTGCTTCAAGTCACCAATAATAGCAACTGAACCAGTATCCAATACCCAGGTGCTACCAGGAGTACTAGTGAGGTACACATTAATAACACGTATATACTTTGTTGAAGTTGCCAGCCTTCTTATCTACCATGCATTTGGGGTAATTCCGCTACCAGTGACCGTTCCCCTTACAACAGAAGCACTCAGTCTCGGGTTTGGGTTCAACCTTGGGTTCCTTCACTGGAGCGGCAACTGGTTTGCCATCCATGAAGTTTCCCTTCTAGCCCTTGCCCTTCTTGAAACCAGTGGTCTTGTTAAACCATCAACACTTGATGCTCCTTCTTGATTTCTACCTTTTGCGGTCTTAAGCACCGCGAACAGCTCCAGGATCAACTCCATCCCTTGCATGTCATAGTTCATCACGAAGATCTAGTAGCTTAGTGATAGTGGCTAGAGAACTCTATCAATCACTATCTTATCTGGAAGTTTAACTCCCACCTGATTTAAGTGATTGTAGCACATAGACATTCTGAGCACATGCTCACTAGCTGAGCTATTCTCCTCCATCTTGTTGGCAAAAGAACTTGTCAGAGGTCTCATACCTCTCAACACGGGCATGAGCCTGAAATCCCAATTTCAGCTCTTGGAACATCTCATATGTCTTATGGCGTTTCAAAATGTCATTGGAATCCCGATTCTAAGCCGTAAAGTATGGTGCACTAAACTATCAAGTAGTCATCAGGATTTGTCTGTCAGGTGTTCACAACATCCACAGACGATGTTGTAGGCGTTTGCACATCGAGCGGTGCATTAAAGACATAAGCCTTCTGTGTAGCAGTGAGGACACTCCTCGGACTATGGACCCAGTCCGCATCATTGCTTACAATATCTTTCAACTTGGTCTTTCTCTAGGAACGTATTGAAATAGAGAGCTACAATGTGAGCTATTTATCTACAACATATTTGCAAAGACAATTTAGACTATGTTCATGATAATTAGGTTCATCTAATCAAATTATTCAATGAACTCCCACTCAGATAGACATCCCTCTAGTCATCTAAGTGATACATGATCCGAATCGACTAGGCCATGTCCGATCATCACGTGAGACGGACTAGTCATCAACGGTGAACATCTCATGTTGATCGTATCTTCTATACGTCTCATGTTCGACCTTTCGGTCTTCCGTGTTCCAAGGCCATGTCTATACATGCTAGGCTCGTCAAGTCAACCTAAGTGTTTCGCATGTGTTCCGAGGCCATGTTGTTGGGGAACACAGTAATTTCAAAAAATTTCCTACGCACACGCAAGATCATGGTGATGCATAGCAACGAGAGGGGAGAGTGTGATCTACGTACCCTTGTAGACCGACAGCGGAAGCATTAGCACAACGCGGTTGATGTAGTCGTACGTCTTCACGGCCCGACCGATCAAGCACCGAAACTATGGCACCTCCGAGTTTTAGCACACGTTCAGCTCGATGACGATCCCCGGACTCCGATCCAGCAAAGTGTCGGGGAAGAGTTCCGTCAGCACGACGGCGTGGTGACGATCTTGATGTTCTACCGTCGTAGGGCTTCGCCTAAGCACCGCTACAATATTATCAAGGATTATGGTGGAAGGGGGCACCGCACACGGCTAAGAAAACGACCACGTGGATCAACTTGTGTGTCTAGGGGTGCCCCCTGCCCCCGTATATAAAGGAGCAAGGGGAGGAGGCCGGCCGGCCCTATTGGCGCGCCAAGGAGGAGTCCTCCTCCTAGTAGGAGTAGGACTCCTACTAGGAGGGGGAAAGGAAGTGGGGAGGGAGAAGGAAAGGGGGGCGCCACCCCCCCCTCTCCTAGTCCAATTCGAACCAGGGGGAGGAGGCGCGCGGCCCACCCTGGCTGCCCTTCTCTCTCTCCACTAAGGCCCATATGGCCCATTACTTCTCCCGGGGGGGTTCCGGTAACCCTCCGGCTCTCCGGTTTTCTCCGAAATCACCCGGAACACTTCCAGTGTCCGAATATAGCCGTCCAATATATCAATCTTTATGTCTCGACCATTTCGAGACTCCTCGTCATGTCCGTGATCACATCTGGGACTCCGAACTAACTTAGGTACATCAAAAACTCATAAACTCATATAACTGTCATCGAAACCTTAAGCATGCGGACCCTACGGGTTCGAGAACAATGTAGACATGACCGAGACATGTCTCCGGTCAATAACCAATAGCGGAACCTGGATGCTCATATTGGCTCCCACATATTCTACGAAGATCTTTATCGGTCAGACCACATAACAACATACGTTGTTCCCTTTGTCATCAGTATGTTACTTTCCCGAGATTCGATCATCGGTATCTCAATACCTAGTTCAATCTCGTTACCCGCAAGTCTCTTTACTCGTTTCATAATAAATCATCTCACAACTAACTCATTAGTTGCAATTCTTGCAAGGCTTATGTGATGTGCATTACCGAGAGGGCCCAGAGATACCTCTCCGACAATCGAAGTGACAAATCCTAATCTCGAAATACGCCAACCCAACATTTACCTTTGGAGACACCTGTAGAGCTCCTTTATAATCACCAAGTTACGTTGTGACGTTTGGTAGCACACAAAGTGTTCCTCCGGCAAACGGGAGTTGCATAATCTCATAGTCATAGGAACATGTATAAGTCATGAAGAAAGCAATAGCAACATACTAAACGATCGGGTGCTAAGCTAATGGAATGGGTCATGTCAATCACATCATTCTCCTAATAATGTGATCCTGTTAATCAAATGACAACACATGTCTATGGTTAGGAAACATAACCATCTTTGATTAACGAGCTACTCAAGTAGAGGCATACTAGTGACGTTTAGTTTGTCTATGTATTCACACAAGTATTATGTTTTCGGATAATACAATTCTAGCATGAATAATAAACATTTATCATGATATAAGGAAATAAAATAATTACTTTATTATTGCCTCTAGGGCATATTTCCTTCAGTCTCCCACTTGCACTAGAGTCAATAATCTAGATTACACAGTAATGATTCTAACACCCATGGAGCTTTGGTGCTGATCATGTTTTTCTCGTGGAAGAGGCTTAGTCAACGGGTCTGCAACATTCAGATCCGTATGTATCTTGCAAATATCTATGTCTCCCACCTGGACTAGATCCCGGATGGAATTGAAGCGTCTGTTGATGTGCTTGGTTCTCTTGTGGAATCTGGATTCCTTTGCCAAGGCAATTGCACCAGTATTGTCACAAAAGATTTTCATTGGACCTGATGCACTAGGTATGACACCTAGATCGGATATGAACTCCTTCATCCAGACTCCTTCATTTGCTGCTTCCGAAGCAGCTATGTACTCCGCTTCACATGTAGATCCCGCCACAACGCTTTGTTTAGAACTGCACCAACTGACTGCTCCACCGTTTAATGTAAACACGTATCCAGTTTGCGATTTAGAATCATTCGGATCAGTGTCAAAGGTTGCATCAACGTAACCATTTACGATGAGCTCTTTGTCACCTCCATATATGAGAAACATATCCTTAGTCCTTTTCAGGTATTTCAGGATGTTCTTGACCGCTGTCCAGTGATCCACTCCTGGATTACTTTGGTACCTCCCTGCTAGACTTATAGCAAGACACACATCAGGTCTGGTACACAGCATTGCATACATGATAGAGCCTATGGCTGAAGCATAGGGAACATCTTTCATTTTCTCTCTATCTTCTGCATTGGTCGAGCATTGAGTCTTACTCAATTTCACACCTTGTAACACAGGCAAGAATCCTTTCTTTGCTTGATCCATTTTGAACTTTTTCAAAACTTTGTCAAGGTATGTGCTTTGTGAAAGTCCAATTAAGCGTCTTGATCTGTCTCTATAGATCTTAATGCCCAATATGTAAGCAGCTTCACCGAGGTCTTTCATTGAAAAACTCTTATTCAAGTATCCCTTTATGCTATTGTCACAGCCCTAGAATTTGCTTGTAGCTATTTACCTGAGTGAGCATCATGCATCATGTCTAAATTCTGAAAGTTGAATTGAGGTTAGTTGAAACCCTCATAAATCACTTCAAAAATAATCAACATTAAAATCTTTTCAAAGAAGTCCAAGAAAATGTTCCACTTAGTCTCTGAAAATATTGGCAAGAGGTAAAACTTAAAACAATGTTTTTGGAATCTCAGAGATATTTATTTTGGGCCTTTGAATTAATTCAATAACTATTTGCATTGGATATATATTATTTATATAATTAATATATGTCCAATAATTCTGGAACATTTTATGTGGTTTGGGATATTTTAGTTCTAGTCACATATTTATTCTCAGGATTTTATAAAATGATTTAGTATTTAAATTAAATCAAAACAAATGTCAGAAAATAGAAAACAGAAACTAAATAAAAGAGAGGGAGAGAGGACTAACCTGGCACTTTCCTCGGCCCACCTACCTGTTGCCGGCCCAGCTGCACTGGCCAGCCCACCAGGGGCAGAGCTGTCTTCAACCTCTGCCTACTGGCAGAGGCGTGGCGACGCGCCCGTGCCCGAGCCTCCACCTCCTGCTTCGCGCTAGAGGCTCGTCCTCCTCCCTGACCCCGTGCCTGGACGACGCCACGCTGCCCCGACTCTCTCTCGCACTCTCCCTCGCCTCATCCCCTCCTCTGTCTCTCTCTCACGCGCACGGCCGAATGCCACCATCACCGCCGCTTGCAGTTGCCGCGGCCAGAGCCACATCCTCGCCCTCCGCCTGAGCCCAGAGCTCCACCATGACCTCTTCTTCGTTCCCATCCAGCTACACATGGCCGGATGCCCCGTGACGCCGCCTTGGAGCTCATCTTCAACCTCCTGCACCGAGCGTCGCCGTCGTCGATTCGCCGTCACCAGCGCGTCCCCGAGCTCTCTGACGATTCCATCGGATGCGCTGTGAGCTCCGCCATCGTTTCCCCCTCTCCCCGTACTCTACCTCCCTCTCTAGCCGCCGCTCGTAACGAGCCCGAGAGCTCTTCGCCGCCGGCCATGTCGCCGCCATGGCTACGGCTGCTGGAGCTCGCACTCGATCACACCACTGCGCTCAGTGCCTCCCCACGAGCCCGCAGCACGCCCCAGCTCGCCTTGCCGTGCCCCCTAGCTCTCACTCGCATCTCGTCCGAACTCCGGCCGCCGCCCAAGTGGTCGCCACCGTCGACCCCGGCCTCCTTGCGCCCAGCTGCGTGCATCCCTGGATGCGGGCGAGCGAGGGCTCCCTCCTGGTGTCCTCAGCGCAGCCATCCGCTGCCCCTAGCGCCACTCCGGCGAGCCACCGCCGCTCTGGATCGTCGCCGTCGTCTAACCGCCGGTGCCTCTGACGTGGCCGTCCTTAGCGCTAATCCCTCCATAATCCGCCACCTCACTGCCACTGACAGCGGGCCCCACCACAGGGTCAAACCCCAGTCAACGCCAGATTTGACCGTGGGTTAGTCCCTGGGTCAATGACACACAGGTCCCACTAGTCAGAGTTGACCCGGGTCAACTCGGCTGACCTGCTGACGCAGTAGTGACACAATGCTGATGTCATTAATCATTTTCTCGATTAAACTAATTCAGAAAATTCCAGAAAATGGCTTAAACTTCAAGAAATCATAGAAATTAAACCGTAACTCCAAATGAGATAAATTATATATGAAAAATTATCAGAAAAATTCAAGGAATCCATCTGTACCATTTTCATGCATGTTAGAACAACTTAAGGCCACTGTTTAGGACAAATCAAATGAATGTTATTTAAATAACCACATGTGGAGTTTGAATTTGAACCTAGTGTTCAAACCAACTCCATTTAACTTGTTGCTAGTTGCATTAGGCCAACCAACAGCATATTGCCATGTCATGATCATGCATCATATTGTTGCATCACATTGATTGTGTTCTTCCTTGTTTGTCGGTGATTGTCCCCTCTCGGTAGACGCTGCTCCGACGCTGTGATCGTTGACACTAATGAAGACTCAATGTTATCTTCAGAAGTGCCAGGCAAGCAAAACCCCCTTGTTCATTCCGATACAAGCTCACTCTCTCGCTCCTGCTCTCTTTTACTGCATTAGGACAAGAACGATTCATCTGTTACTTGTTGCGGTAGTTGAACCCCTTATCCTCTGCATGACCTGTCATTGCCATAGTAAATAGATGAAACCCACTAGCATGAGTAGGACTTGTTTGAGCCCTGATGTGCCTACTCATTCATGCTTGTTTGTCATGCCTGCTACTGCTTAGAGTTGAGTCAGGTCTGATTCGTCGGGGATGAATTGGAATGTTGTGAACATGTCCTACTGTGTGTGAGCTAAGTGTGTGAACACGATTTGGTAAAGGTAGCAGTGAGAGGCCATGTAGGAGTACATGGTGGGTTGTCTCATTGAAACCGTCCTCAGGAACTGAGTTCTGTGTTTGTGATCCATGAAACAGTTACTACCACGCATTGGGCCCGAAACCAATGGACCCTCTCGGCTTCTTGATCACCCTTGTCCTCTATCCAGGAGTTGCAACTAGTTTCTGGTGTTTATAGGATATGTGTTGGCGGCCGTGCGTAGCGCTGACCCTATGGGTGGGCTATGATGCGGTAGATACACCGTGGCCCGGTGTACCGGGCGCCCGTTTGGTGTCTCGGGAACCCTGTTCACATCATTCGGGGCCGTATGTGGAAACCTCCGCCGGACTCCCTGCGGATGGAACCTGGATAGGCGATAAACCTAGACTAGAGACTTGAGTGTTTAGGTAGGCCGTGGCCGACACCCTCGTTGGGCTTCCGCTTGAAGGTTGCCGAGTACATGTCATGTAAACGGCGGTAAGTGGTGAGAGCGTGTGTGAAGAAGTACACCCCTGCAGGGTTAACATTATCTATTCGAATAGCCAGATTCCTCGGATATGGAAACTTGGACCCCTTGCATAGTTCATAGACAAGTGAAAGTGGATACTCTAAAACTCGCAAGATAAGTGTGAGTGCTATGGATGGCCTTCTCGTAGGGAGACGGGAGCGGATCCATAGTGGTGTATTGAATGGTGAATATGTGGACTCGTGTGCGCCACCTCAAAAAGATTTGCTTGCAGTCGTAGTTCAGGTTAGCCACTGAGTCAAAGCTGTCTTGCTGCAGTTAAACTCCACCACCCCCTTTTGGTACTGATGCATATGTAGATAGTTCTGATGTAAGTCTTGATGAGTACAATTGTACTCACGTTTGCTTATTTTATGTTTTGCAGAGAGACGTCAGTCTCGCTAGTAGTTCCGCGTGGACTTCGACGTTTAGCTTGATACCTCAGCTACGATCTTGTGCCCTTGGCAGGATCTGGTAGATAGTCAGGCTTCTTAGCCTTTTCATTTGTAGATGTCTGTTCTCAGACATGTTAAGCTTCCGCATGTGCTTTGACTTGTATGCTATGATTGTTGGGTCATGAGACCCATGTTTGTAATATCTCGCTCCTCGGAGCCTAATCAATAAATACTTGAGTCTTAGAGTTATGTTGTGATGCCATGTTGTATGTACTCATATCGGGCATATTGTGTGTATGATTGAAATGCTTGGTATGAGTGGGATCCGACAATCTAGTTGTTTATCCTTGGCAGCCTCTCATATGGGGAAATGTAGTCTAGTGCTTCCTGAGCCATAGTAGTCCGCTACAGCCCGGTTCACCGGAGTCCTGCTAGCCTAGCACTACTGCTCTGGACACTTGACTGGCTGGCATGTGATTCACTTTGTTCCTGTGTCTGTCCCTTCGGGGAAATGTCACGCGGTGATTACCGGAGTCCTGTTAGCCCAGTGCTACAGCCCGGATTCACACGTTGATGACCGACATGCTCGATGTGATTCATGTATGCATGTCCTCATGGGTTAGTGCCGCTTTGGGTTCACGACTAGCCATGTCGGCCCGGGTTCTTTGTCATATGGATGCTAGCGACACTATCATATACGTGAGCCAAAAGGCGTAAACGGTCCCGGGCCAGGTAAGGTGGCACCCGTGGGAATACCGTGCGTGAGGCCGCAAAGTGATATGATGTGTTACATGCTAGATCGGTGTGACTTAGGATCGGGGTCCTGACAGCTATCCAGAAATTCTATATCATTTCCGATTAGTAATACGTCATCTACATATAATATCAGAAATGCTAGAGAGCTCCCACTCACTTTCTTGTAAATACAGGCTTCTCCAAAAGTCTATACAAAACCAAATGCTTTGATCACACTATCAAAGCATTTATTCCAACTCTGAGAGGCTTGCACCAGTCCATAAATGGATCGCTGGAGCTTGCACACTTTGTTAGCTCCCTTTGGATCAACAAAACCTTCTGGCTGCATCATATACAACTCTTCTTCCAGAAATCCATTCAGGAATGCAGTTTTGACATCCATCTGCCAAATTTCATAATCATAAAATGCGGTAATTGCTAACATGATTCGGACAGACTTAAGCATCGCTACGGGTGAGAAGGTCTCATCACAGTCAATCCCTTGAACTTGTCGAAAACCTTTTGCGACAAGTCGAGCTTTGTAGACAGTAACATTACCGTCAGCGTCAGTCTTCTTCTTGAAGATCCATTTATTCTCAATTGCTTGTCGATCATTGGGCAAGTAAACCAAAGTCCATACTTTGTTCTCATACATGGATCCCATCTCAGATTTCATGGCTTCAAGCCATTTTGCGGAATCTGGGCTCACCATCGCTTCTCCATAGTTCGTAGGTTCATCATGATCTAGTAGCATGACTTCTAGAACAGGATTACCGTACCACTCTGGTGCGGATCTTACTCTGGTTGATCTATGAGGTTCAGTAGTATCTTGTTCTGAAGTTTCATCATCATCATCATTTGCTTCCTCACTAATTGGTGTAGGTGTCACAGAAACTGGTTTCTGTGTACTACTTTCCAATAAGGGAGCAGGTACAATTACCTCATCAAGTTCTACTTTCCTCCCACTCACTTCTTTCGAGAAAAACTCCTTCTCTAGAAAGTTTCTGAATTTAGCAACAAAAGTCTTGCCTTCGGATCTGTGATAGAAGGTGTATCCAATAGTTTCCTTTGGATATCCTATGAAGACATATTTCTCCAATTTGGGTTCGAGTTTATCAGGTTGAAGCTTTTTCACATAAGCATCGCAACCCCAAACTTTCAGAAACGACAACTTTGGTTTCTTGCCAAACCACAGTTCATAAGGCGTCGTCTCAACGGATTTTGATGGTGCCCTATTTAATGTGAATGCGACCGTCTCTAGAGCATAACCCCAAAACGATAGTGGTAAATCAGTAAGAGACATCATAGATCGCACCATATCAAGTAAAGTACGATTACGACGTTCGGACACACCATTTCGCTGTGGTGTTCCGGGTGGCGTGAGTTGCGAAACTATTCCGCATTGTTTCAAATGTACACCAAACTCGTAACTCAAATATTCTCCTCCACGATCAGATCGTAGGAATTTTATTTTCTTGTTACGATGATTTTAAACTTCACTCTGAAATTCTTTGAACTTTTCAAACGTTTCAGACTTATGTTTCATTAAGTAGATATACTCATATCTGCTTAAGTCATCTGTGAAGGTGAGAAAATAATGATATCCGCCACGAGCCTCAACATTCATTGGACCACATACATCTGTGTGTATGATTTCCAACAAATCTGTTGCTCTCTCCATAGTACCGGAGAACGGTGTTTTTGTCATCTTACCCATAAGGCACGGTTCGCAAGTACCAAGCGATTCATAATCAAGTGGTTCCAAAAGTCCATCAGTATGGAGTTTCTTCATGCGCTTTACACCGATATGACCCAAACGGCAGTGCCACAAATAAGTTGCACTATCATTATCAACTCTGCATCTTTTGGCTTCAACATTATGAATATGTGTGTCACTACTATCGAGATTTAATAATAATAGACTACTCTTTAAGGGTGCATGACCATAAAAGATATTACTCATATAAATAGAACAACCATTATTCTCTGATTTAAATGAATAACCGTCTCGCATCAAACAAGATCCAGATATAATGTTCATGCTTAACGCTGGCACCAAATAACAATTATTTAGGTCTAATACTAATCCCGAAGGTAGATGTAGAGGTAGCGTGCCGACCGCGATCACATCGACTTTGGAACCATTTCCCACGCGCATTGTCACCTCGTCCTTAGCCAATCTTCGCTTAATCCGTAGTCCCTGTTTCGAGTTTCAAATGTTAGCAACAGAACCAGTATCAAATACCAAGGTGCTACTGCGAGCATTAGTAAGGTAGACATCAATAACATGTATATCACATATACCTTTGTTCACCTTGCCATCCTTCTTATCCGCCAAATACTTGGGGCAGTTCCGCTTCCAGTGACCAGTCTGCTTGCAGTAGAAGCACTTAGTTTCAGGCTTAGGTCTAGGTTTGGGTTTCTTCTCTTGAATAGCAACTTGCTTGTTGTTCTTTTTGAAGTTCCCCTTCTTCTTTCCTTTGCCCTTTTTCTTGAAACTAGTGGTCTTGTTGACCATCAACACTTGATGCTCCTTCTTGATTTCTACCTCCGCGGCTTTCAGCATTGTGAAGAGCTCGGGAATAGTCTTATTCATCCCTTGCATATTATAGTTCATCACGAAGCTCTTGTAGCTTGGTGGCAGTGATTGGAGAATTCTGTCAATGACGCAATCATCTGGAAGATTAACTCCCAATTGAATCAAGTGATTATTATACCCATACATTTTGAGTATATGCTCACTGACAGAACTGTTCTCCTCCATCTTGCAGCTATAGAACTTATTGGAGACTTCATATCTCTCAATCCGGGCATTTTCTTGAAATATTAACTTCAACTCCTGGAACATCTCATATGCTCCATGACGTTCAAAACGTCGTTGAAGTCCTGATTCTAAGCCGTAAAGCATGGCACACTGAACTATCGAGTAGTCATCAGCTTTGCTCTGCCAGACATTCATAACATCTGGTGTTGCTCCAGCAGCAGGCCTGGCACCCAGCGGTGCTTCCAGGACGTAATTCTTCTGTGCAGCAATGAGGATAATCCTCAAGTTACGGACCCAGTCCGTGTAATTGCTACCATCATCTTTCAACTGTGCTTTCTCAAGGAATGCATTAAAATTCAACGGAACAACAGCACGGGCCATCTATCTACAATCAAACATAAACAAGCAAGATACTATCAGGTACTAAGTTCATGATAAATTTAGGTTCAATTAATCATGTTACTAAAGAACTCCCACTTAGATAGACATCCCTCTAATCCTCTAAGTGATTACATGATCCAAATCAACTAAACCATGTCCGATCATCACGTGAGATGGAGTAGTTTCATTGGTGAACATCACTATGTTGATCATATCTACTATATGATTCACGCTCGACCTTTCGGTCTCCGTGTTCCGAGGCCATATCTGTATATGCTTGGCTCGTCAAGTATAACCTGAGTATTCCGCGTGTGCAACTATTTTGCACCCGTTGTATTTGAACGTAGAGCCTATCACACCCAATCATCACTTGGTGTCTCAGCATGAAGAACTTTCGCAACGGTGCATACTCAGGGAGAACACTTCTTGATAATTAGTGAGAGATCATCTTAAAATTCTACCGTCAAACAAAGCAAGATAAGATGCATAAAAGATAAACATCACATGCAATCAATATAAGTGATATGATATGGCCATCATCATCTTGTGCTTGCGATCTCCGTCTTCGAAGCACCGTCATGATCACCATCGTCACCGGCACGACACCTTGATCACCATCGTAGCATCGTTGTCGTCTCGCCAATCTTATGCTTCCACGACTATCCCTACCGCTTAGTGATAAAGTAAAGCATTACAGCGCAATTGCAATGCATACAATAAAGCGACAACCATATGGCTCCTGCCAGTTGCCGATAACTTGGTTACAAAACATGATCATCTCATACAATAAAATTTAGCATCATGTCTTGACCATATCACATCACAACATGCCTTGCAAAAACAAGTTAGACGTCCTCTACTTTGTTGTTGCAAGTTTTACGTGGCTGCTACGGGCTTAAGCAAGAACCAATCTTACCTACACATCAAAACCACAACGATAGTTTGTCAAGTTGGTGCTGTTTTAACCTTCGCAAGGACCGGGCGTAGCCACACTCGGTTCAACTAAAGTTGGAGAAACTGACACCCGCTAGCCACCTTTGAGCAAAGCACGTCGGGAGAACCGGTCTCGCGTAAGCGTACGCGTAATGTCGGTCCGGGCCACTTCGTCCAACAATACCGCCAAACCAAAGTATGACATGCTGGTAAGCAGTATGACTTATATCACCCACAACTCACTTGTGTTCTACTCGTGCATATAACATTAACACATAAAAACTAGGCTCTGATACCACTGTTGGGGAACACAGTAATTTCAAGAAAATTCCTACGCACACGCAAGATCATGGTGATGCATAGAAACGAGAGGGGAGAGTGTGATCTATGTACCCTTGTAGACCGACAGCGGAAGCGTTAGCACAATGCGGTTGATGTAGTCGTACGTCTTCACGGCCCGACCGATCAAGCACCGAAACTACTGCACCTTCGAGTTTTAGCACACGTTCAGCTCGATGACGATCCCCGGACTCTGATCCAGCAAAGTGTCAGGGAAGAGTTCCGTCAGCACGACAGCGTGGTGACGATCTTGATGTTCTACCGTCGCAAGGCTTCGCCTAAGCACCGCTACAATATTATCGAGGATTATGGTGGAAGGGGGCACCACACACGGCTAAGAAAACGATCACGTGGATCAACTTGTGTGTCTAGGGGTGCCCCCTACCCCCATATATAAAGGAGCAAGGGGAGGAGGCCGTCCGGCCCTATTGGCGCGCCAAGGAGGAGTCCTCCTCCTAGTAGGAGTAGGACTCCTACTAGGAGGGGGGAAAGGAAGTGGGGAGGGAGAAGGAAAGGGGGGCACCGACCCCTCTCCTAGTCCAATTCGGACCAGGGGGAGGAGGCGCGCGGCCCACCCTGGCTGCCCTTCTCTCTCTCCACTAAGGCCCATATGGCCCATTACTTCTCCCGGGGGGGGGGGTTCCGGTAACCCTCCGGCTCTCCGGTTTTCTCCGAAATCACCCGGAACACTTCCAGTGTCCGAATATAGCCGTCCAATATATCAATTTTTATGTCTCGACCATTTCGAGACTCCTCGTCATGTCCGTGATCACATCCGGGACTCCAAACTAACTTCGGTACATCAAAAACTCATAAACTCATATAACTGTCATCGAAACCTTAAGCGTGCGGACCCTACGGGTTCAAGAACAATGTAGACATGACCGAGACATGTCTCCGGTCAATAACCAATAGCGGAACCTGGATTTTCATATTGGCTCCCACATATTCTACGAAGATCTTTATCGGTCAGACCGCATAACAACATACGTTGTTCCCTTTGTCATCGGTATGTTACTTGCCCGAGATTCGATCGTCGGTATCTTAATACCTAGTTCAATCTCGTTACCGGCAAGTCTCTTTACTCGTTTCGTAATACATCATCTCGCAACTAACTCATTAGTTGCAATGCTTGCAAGGCTTATGTGATGTGCATTACCGAGAGGGCCCAGAGATACCTCTCCGACAATCGGAGTGACAAATCCTAATCTCGAAATACGCCAACCCAACATTTACCTTTGGAGACACCTGTAGAGCTCCTTTGAAATCACCCAGTTACGTTGTGACGTTTGGTAGCACACAAAGTGTTCCTCCTGCAAACGGGAGTTGCATAATCTCATAGTCATAGGAACATGTATAAGTCATGAAGAAAGCAATAGCAACATACTAAACGATCGGGTGCTAAGCTAATGGAATGGGTCATGTCAATCACATCATTCTCCTAATAATGTGATCCCGTTAATCAAATGACAACACATGTCTATGGTTAGGCAACATAACCATCTTTGATTAACGAGCTAGTCAAGTAGAGGCATACTAGTGACGTTTAGTTTGTCTATGTATTCACACAAGTATTATGTTTCCGGATAATACAATTCTAGCATGAATAATAAACATTTATCATGATATAAGGAAATAAAATAATAACATTATTATTGCCTCTAGGGCATATTTCCTTCACATGTCTGTACATGCTAGGCTCGTCAACACCCGTTGTATTCGAACGTTAGAATCTATCACACCCGATCATCACGTGGTGCTTCGAAACAACGAACCTTCACAACGCTGCATAGTTAGGGGGAACACTTTCTTGAAATTATTACGAGGGATCATCTTATTTAAGCTACCGTCGTTCTAAGCAAATAAGATGTAAAACATGATAAACATCACATGCAATCAAATAGTGACATGATATGGCCAATATCATTTTGCTCCTTTTGATCTCCATCTTCGGGGCTCCATGATCATCGTTGTCACCGGCATGACACCATGATCTCCATCATCATGATCTCCATCATTGTGTCTTCTTGAAGTTGTCTCGTCATCTATTACTTCTACTACTATGGCTAACGCTTTAGCAATAAAGTAAAGTAATTACATGACGTTTATGTTGACACGCAGGTCATAAATAAATTAAGAAAACTCCTATGGCTCCTGCCGGTTGTCATACTCATCGACATGCAAGTCGTGATTCCTATAACAAGAACATGATCAATCTCATACATCACATATATCATTCATCACATCCTTTTGGCCATATCACATCACATGACATATGCTGCAAAAACAAGTTAGACGTCCTCTAATTGTTGTTGCAAGTTTTTACGTGGCTGCTATAGGTTTCTAGCAAGAACGTTTCTTACCTACGCCAAAACCACAACATGATATGCCAATTTCTATTTACCCTTCATAAGGACCCTTTTCATCGAATCCGATCCGACTAAAGTGGGAGAGACAGTCACCCTCTAGCCACTTTATGCAACTAGTGCATGTCAGTCGGTGGAACCAGTCTCACGTAAGCGTACGTGTAAGGTCGGTCCGGGCCGCTTCATCCCACGATGCCGCCGAATCAAGATAAGACTAGTAACGGCAAGTAAATTGACAAAATCGACGCCCACAACAACTTGTGTTCTACTCGTGATAGAAACTACGCATAGACCTAGCTCATGATGCCACTGTTGGGGAACCTAGTAATAATTCAAAATTTTCCTACGTGTCACCAAGATCAATCGAGGGGATGCTAGCAACGAGAGAGAGGGAGTGCATCTTTATACCCTTGAACATCGCTAAACGGAAGTGTTACAAGAACGCGGTTGATGGAGTCGTACTCGCGGCAATTCAAATCGCGGAAGATCCGATCCAAGTGCCGAACGGATGGCACCTCCGCGTTCAACACACGTACAACCCAGGGACATCTCCTCCTTCTTGATCCAGCAAGGGGAGAGGAGAAGTTGAGGGAGAGCTCTGTCAGCACGACGGCATGGTGGTGGTGGAGCTCGTGGTTCTCCGGCAGGGCTTCGCCAAGCACCATGGAGGAGGAGGAGAAGGTAGGAGGAGGGAGGGCTGCGCCAGGGAAGAGGTCACGGCTGCCCTCCCACCCCTCCACTATATATAGGGGCAAGGGGAGAGGGGGAGGCACCCTAAGGTTTCCCCTAGGGGGCGGCGGCTAGGCAGATTGGATCTCCCTAGGGAAAATCCTAGGGAGACTTGCCCCCAAAGCCAAGCAGGTGGAGGCTTGCCTCCCAAGCCAGGTGGAGGCGCCCCACCCCCCCAAGTAACGTGGGAAAGGGTGTGGGGGCGCACCACCCCTTAGTGGGCTGGTTTGCCCCTTCCCCTTTGGCCCATGAGGCCCTCCCACACTTGCCGGGGCTCCCGAAACACCTTTCGGTCATGCTGGCCATAGCCTGATACCCCCGGAACACTTCCGGACTCCAATACCCTTCGTCCAATATATCGATCTTCACCACCGGACCATTCCGGAACTCCTCGTGACGTCCAGGCTCTCATCCGGGACTCCGAACTACCTTCGGTAACCACATACTATTTCCCATAATAACTCTAGCGTCACCGAACCTTAAGTGTGTAGACCCTACGGGTTCGGGAACCATGCAGACATGACCCAGACACCTCTCCAGCCAATAACCAACAGCGGGATCTGGATACCCATGTTGGCTCCCACATGTTCCACGATGATCTCATCGGATGAACCACGATGTCGGGGATTCAATCAATCCCGTATTCAATTCCCTTTATCTATTGGTATGTTACTTGCCCGAGATTCGATCGTCGGTATCCCGATACCTTGTTCAATCTCGTTACCGGCAAGTCTCTTTACTCGTTCTGTAACACATCATCCCGTGATCAACTCCTTGGTCACATTGTGCACATTATGATGATGTCCTACCGAGTGGGCCCAGAGATACCTCTCCGTTTACACGGAGTGACAAATCCCAGTCTCAATTCGTGCCAACCCAACAGACAATTTTGGAGATACCCGTAGTGCACCTTTATAGCCACCCAGTTACGTTGTGACGTTTGGTACACCCAAAGCATTCCTGCGGTATCCGGGAGTTGCACAATCTCATGGTCTAACGAAAAGATACTTGACATTTAGAAAAGCTTTAGCATACGAACTACACGATCTTGTGCTAGGCTTAGGATTGGGTTCCATCACATCATTCTCCTAATGATGTGATACCGTTATCAATGACATCCAATGTCCATGGTCAGGAAACCGTAACCATCTATTGATCAACGAGCTAGTTAACTAGAGGCTTACTAGGGACATGGTGTTGTCTATGTATCCACACATGTATCTGAGTTTCCTATCAATACAATTCTAGCATGGATAATAAACGATTATCATGAACAATGAAATATAATAATAACTAATTTATTATTGCATCTAGGGCATATTTCCAACAGTGGTATCCCATTGTCACCACAGATACGCACGGCAAGACATACATCAAGTGTTCTCAAATCTTTAAAGACTCAATCCGATAAGATAACTTCAACAGGGAAACTCAATCCATTACAAGAGAGTAGAGGGGGGAAGAAACATCATAGGATCCAAATATAATAGCAACGCTCGCGATACATCAAGATCGTATCACCTCAAGAACACGAGAGAGAGAGAGAGATCAAACACATAGCTACTGGTACATACCCTCAGCCCCGAGGGAGAACTACTCTCTCCTCATCATGGAGAGCACCGGGATGATGAAGATGGCCACTGGAGAGGGATTCCCCCTCTGGCAGGGTGCCGGAACAGGTCTAGATTGGTTTTCGATGGCTACGGAGGCTTCTGGCGGCGGAACTCCCGATCTATTGTGCTCCCTGATCGTTTTAGGGTATATGTACGCCCCCTGCCTCGTGGCTTCCTCGTTGCTTCCCTTACGTGGACCCCAAGTCTCCCGGGTTGCTTTCCTTCCAAAAATAAGTTCCGTGAAGTTTCAGGTCAATTGGACTCCGTTTGATTTTCCTTTTCTGCGATACTCTAAAACAAGGAAAAAACAGAAATTGGCATTGGGCTCTAGGTTAATAGGTTAGTCCCAAAAATCATATAAAATAGCATATAAATGCATATAAAACATCCAAGGTTGATAATATAATACTCCCTCCGTTCCGAATTACTTGTATTAGATTTGTCTAGATACGGAGGTATCTAGCACTAAAATGAGTCTAGATACATCCGTATCTAGACAAATTCCGCATGGAACAATCAAAAATTATAGATACATTGGAGACGTATGAGAGCTGCATCTTGATCTTCTGGGATATGAACTTGTTCTCCATGCACTTCAAAATCATTGGTTTGGGCAACATCATCACCCTCATTCTCAACAATCATATTGTGCAAAATAACACAACATATCATGAGGTGCCACGAAGTTTCTGATTCTCACATCTTTGCAGCTCCACGAACAATTCCCGAACGAGGTTGAAGCATTCCGAATGCCCTCTCCACATCCTTCCTAGATGCTTTCTGCATTGTTGCAAAGTGGCTTTGTTTGTTGCCCCGTGGTTTGGATATGGTCTTCACAAGCGCTGCCCACTCCGGATAGATGCCATCGGCAAGATAATATCCTATGTTGTAGTCACGGCCGTTCACGGTGTAGTTGCACGGCGGTGGTTCCTCATTACAAAGCATGCCAAATCCATAAGTCATGTGATGCCACTACTTCTAGTATGATGGTGGCCTCTTTGGTGTGACCTTGATACGTTCCCCACAAACCTTTGGAATAGTTCTTCCATTGCCAATACATGTAATCAATTGATCCGAGCATGTCCTGCACATTTGGTTCCCACAGATACTCTGCTTCAAGCACCTACACCACCATTTGTGGTTCCACTATTTGGTTCCACTATTGCATGAAGTATGCACCGGCCAGTTATTACCGAAAAGGGGTTTCCCCCGCTTTATATTATAAAGCTAACATCATCACAACATCCGGACAGACCGATACAACGCACACCACCACCGCACACAACACACACACCCAAGACATGATACAAAGGTGTCGAGCACCGTACCCCAATGCCACCGCGAACCAAGCTAACTAAAAATGACGAAGGATAACCGCTTGAAGAGGACGGAGACCTCCACGAAGAAACGAGGAGGGGGGATACGGTCATGACAGAGCAAGGACTCCAAGACAGTGCCTCCTAGAAGGGGACGCCCACGGATAGCCGCCACCGTTCGATCCATAGATCAACTTTTCACGCGGAGTCACATGCAAGGGGTAGGAGCACCGCCACGACGCCTTCATGAAGGATGCGACGACCACGGCCGCCGCCGCCATCGGCCAGTACAAGGACTGGGCAAGTGATGAACTTCGGCGCTCGCACCCCTCCGACATACCCTCTCTCTGCCAACCAGCCGCAACCAAGCCCCCCGCGAGGCCATGTGTCGGTGTCAAAACCGGCGGATCTCGGGTAGGGGGTCCCGAACTGTGCGTCTAGGCCAGATGGTAACAGGAGGCAAGGGACACGAAGTTTTACCCAGGTTCGGGACCTCTTGATGGAGGTAAAACCCTACGTCCTCCTTGATTAATATTGAAGATATGGGTGTTACAAGAGTAGATCTACCACGAGATCAGAGAGGCTAAACCCTAGAAGCTAGCCTACGGTATGATTGTATGTTGTGATTGTTGTCCTACGGACTAAAACCCTTCGGTTTATATAGACACCGAAGAGGGTTAGGGTTACACAAGGTCGGTTACAAAGGAGGAGATATCCATATACGTATTGCCTAGCTTGCCTTCCACGCCAAGTAGAGTCCCATCCGGACACGAGACGAAGTCTTCAATCTTGTATCTTCATAGTCTAACAGTCCGGCCAATGGAGATAATCCGGCTATCCGGAGACCACCTAATCCAGGACTCCCTCAGTAGCCCCTGAACTAGGCTTCAATGACGATGAGTCCAACGCGCAGTTGTCTTCGGCATTGCAAGGCGGGTTCCTTCTCCGAATACATCACAGAAGAATTTGAATATGAGGATAGTGTCCGACCCTGCAAAATAAGTCCCACATTTCACCATAGAGAGAATAATGTTTTCGCAGATCTAATCCGCTAGCTTGTTTTGGCAACATGACGTTACGTCGTGGCCCGGTGATTATTCGAACCGTTTCTTTTAACCAGTCCCGCACATAACGCGAGGCAGTTTTCCGACACGACTTGTCGAAGCAGAGATCGTGTCCCCATATTACGGGATTCTCATCAATACGGGCGTGGGTAACCCAACAGCGCCATCAATTGCGGCGCTTGGGGGATAAGTGAGTTTTACCAGGCAAGTGGGGGCGTTTAATTTTGTTCGCCCATATAAAGGGATAAGGATTCACCTTTCTATCCACGCCTTCTTCCTCCTCTGCTCATCCGCTCCCGCACACTCGAGCTCTAGCGCCCAAGTCCTCACTTCCATCTCAACCTTCTCCAACCATGTCCGGAGCGGGAGGCAAGTGGATGGTCTCCTCCGTCACGGAGGGAGACGTCAAGAAACTGAGGAGAGCCGGATACCTGCCCGACGATATCGCGCACCGGCTCCCAGATGAGGGACAACTCATCCCCACCCCCGAGCCCCATGAGAGGGTGGTATTCCTCACCCATTTCCTCCGCGGACTGGGATTCCCTCTCCATCCCTTCGTCCGGGGGCTCATATTTTATTACGGCCTGGATTTCCATGATCTGGCCCCGAACTTCATCCTCAACATCTCGGCGTTCATCGTCGTGTGCGAGGCCTTCCTCCGCATCAAGCCCCACTTTGGCTTATGGCTGAAGACCTTCAATGTCAAGCCGAAGGTAGTGAGCGGCCGCCAGGCGGAGTGCGGAGGCGCCATGGTGGGCAAGATGCCCAACATCAGATGGCTCCAGGGCACCTTCGTGGACACCATAAATGGGTGGCAATCGGGGTGGTTCTATATCACCGAGCCGCGCGACCCCGCATGGGTAGCGGCCTCCGAGTTCCGATATGGCATCCCCATGTGGCTCACCTCCTGGAAAGAGAAGGGCCTGTCCTGGGGTAATTCAAAAAGAGCTGACCAGACTCCATTCATGTATTTAGAACATGAAGGATAAGAAGCTCAAGCTTGTCAACATAGTCCAGGTTATGCTCGTCTGCCGGATACTCCCATGCCAACAACGGGAGTTTACCTTGTGGGAGTTCAATCCGGCGCAGCACCGAACTCTGAACAAGCTCTTCGACACGACTCATGAAGATGCCTTGAGGGTGCTGTTCAAGGGCGCCGCGGTCCCTCCCCCATTACCGAGGACCGCGGATTTAGCGCGAAGCGCCACGCCAGTGCGGTAAGTTGTTTTACCTTTCACATGATACTTGTTTTCTATATAGATTGATTCTATGCGGGATCTAAACTCCCGTGCCATTAACAGGACTGGCAGAAGATGGCCGGAAAAATCGACTGTCCGGCTCCCTTGCCCGAAGGCCCTGCTGACGCCCTTCTGGCGAAGATGTTGACTCCGGCCCCTTATAAGGTGCCGGAGAAGACCCAGAAGGCCAAGGGAGCTCGAAAGAGTTCCCGACGCCAGGCGTCGTCGGACTCACTGTCCGATGAGTCTGTGGTGCACTCTTCCCCCAAAGACGAGGAAGAGGAAGAAGAGGCTCCTCCACCGACTGGGGGAGACAAGAAAAGGAAGGCCGCCCCAACTGGGGAGGCCGGAGGGTCCAAGAAGGGAAGGACGCTCCTTCCGGATAGCTCTACCGCCGCCGATGAAAGTGAAGACGAGTGGTTGCCCAGGGACAACCCCCAGGGGAGATCGTAAGTATTCGGATACCAAAGTAACCCATAGGATTCCTTTGTCGCATTGCTTTCCCTAATTCCGAACTCAATTGTGCAGGCCGCCCTGAGCCAATATCGAGGTATCCTCGGACGGCTCCCTAGGCTCGTCGGACATGGATGGCGATCCAGTCCCGACCGCCACCTCCCCTCATCCAGCCGATGACGCCGAGGTGCTGTCTCAAGAGGCACTGGATCGGGGGGGGGGGCAGTCCCGGAGGCGCCTCAAGGAGACCTTCCGGACTCCGGGAGCCGAGGGGACGGGGTCCCCAAGAGCTCTGAGTTCGGCCCTCAGCCGAACACCGCGCCGGATCCTCCAACGGCTCCAAGCTCGGGCAGGCGGTCCCCTTCTAAGGGGGGTGAGACGCCTGTGCCGGTGACCTTCGTCCATCCAGAGGCGCCGGACACTATGTTGGAAGCGCTTCACAGCGCTTCCATCGAGGAGGAGCACTGCACTATCATGAGTGCGGTGATCCAGAAGGTTCAGTCCGCCAAGAGCAGATTAACTGAAGCCTGTACTAGCCTTCTAACAGGCTTCGAGGTAAGTGTTTTAAAATGCAGTAGAAATATTACCGCATAGACAGTAGCCCCTGATGCTTTGTTCGGTGTTCACAAAGAAAATCCGAACAGAGGATCAAATAATATCGCAGGAGTCTAATATAAGTATGTCAATATGCATATGCAGGCTTTGCTGCTGGCGTCCGCCGCACTAACTGCGGAGGTCGCTGTACTGAAGGAGGCCCTCGAGGGGTCCCAGAAAGATCTCGGCCTTGCTAAGAGGCAGCTCGAGGAGAACAAGGGTAAGTAATACCCCGTCTATAGATGAGAAAAAGGGCGCGATTGCTAAATGACAGGATCATTGTATGTTTGCCAGGGGCCACGACCGAGGTGGCGACCCTGAAGCAAGCGCTGTCCCAGGCCGAAGAGAAGGTGGCCCAGGAGCGCACCAAGCGAGAGAGGCACGAGGCTCGGGTGGGCGAGGTGCAGCAAGAGCTCCAGGCTCTCGTGACGAAGCACGAGGCGTTGGAGCTTGACTTGAAGACGCGAGAGTCTGAGCTTGCCGCGACCCGTGAGAGCGCGAAGAGTGCCAAGGCCGAGGCCCAGAAGTCCCTTCAGGAGATCGACGCGATAAAGAAGATATCGGCGGCTAAGGCTTTCTATATGCAAAGCAAGCATGCAAAAGTAAATTATCGATTACTTACCCGGATCCGGAGCTCTACAGGAGCATTCACAGATTTGCCCCACAGTGTGTCTGATGCCGCACAATTTTACCAGGCCGAGGACGGTAGCTCGACAGAGAAGCTGCTCTGGTCTCAGTATGCTGAGGCCGAACATCCGGTGCCGATGAGTGACCAGCTGAAGCAGATGGCCGAGCTACATAAGGCGGCCGATCAGGCCATGAAGGGCTTCATAGTCCGGTTGTGGCCTGGCGATGCCCTTCCGAACAGCTTCTTTGGCCTGGTGAGGCGGCTTGTGGATGCCTGCCCACGGCTGGAGGTCGTCAAGCGATCCGTATGCATTGAAGGTGCACGCCAGGCCTTCGCCCGTGTAAAAACGCAGTGGGTCAAGCTAGACGCCGTGAAGTTGATCAAGGAGGGACCCCCGGGCTCCCGTCTTATCGCGGATGAGTGTTCACAAAATGTAATATTTGAATGAGACTTGCTCGTTTTTTATCCTATGTGATGAAAACTTGTTTCATATGCGCTATGCAACGCTTGTGTGAATTTGAAATATTACCTTCTGTTTGGCTGTTTATCCAATCTGAGAGATGGTTAGTCCTTGGCTTCTGCCCCCATACCACGAGTGCTGGGGTGTTCGGGATAAACCTGAGCACTCTTGTTCCCATGTTTGGGTCCTTCGAGGGAGGTGCTCAGCACAGCGAACAAGGCAACCGGACTAATAATGCTTTATCACTCTCACTTAGCCATAGAATTCTATAATTTTAAATTTTTGCGAAGCCCCTGGTGTTCGGAAGGCCGAATTCGGGGCGCGATACACGCATGTAAGACGGACAGAGCCGGCCCCTCACCCTAAGCGGCATAAGTCTTTAGGGACTCGAAAAACCTCGCCGAACAGTGACCAGTCTCTCGCCTTATCATGACAGTCAGTTTTAGCTTTCTCTACTGAGGTGCTCGGCCTGGCAGAACCGGGGCACAATCGCAGTAGTTCTCCTAGCGCTACCTTAGCCGATAGAGCGGAACGTAAGGTACCAAAACATAGGAGCCAGGCAAACCCAACATTTGACCAAAGACATGATTCGGAGCTGATGCATATAATGCTATAAGTTCGGGGTGCCGCACTTGTGAAAGTGTTCGGACTTTTCACACCATATTGTGGGTACGTAAGCCCCTGGTGCATTGGCCGTACCAGAGTGTACGGTTGCTAGGCGTCATTAATGAACACATAGATATGTATACATATAACAAAAATGCGATAATAGTCGTAATGTCATGCGTTGTATATTAAAAATTGCATTAAAGCAGAGTGATACAGATAGTGTAATAGGCAAAAGAGTGGGACTATGTCCCTTCCAAGGGCGAGCTGAGGAATTATATGAAATCTGTAATCCACCTGTGAATTCCGTAGTTGTCGGCCTCCTTGGTTGATGTATCATGTGTTCGGCAATAGAGCTGTCGGACAGTGTTTCCAGAGATTGAAGTCCTGGAAGAAAAAGCAAAATAACCAAACGGGAAGCCCCTGGTGCGGTTTAGGCCGCGTTTTGGGGCGTGCCGTAGTTGTGCCCCCCTCCCCACCTGTGCCCATGGTATTTTTAATGTGTAATTATGTACGCGTGGCATGAACAACGCCGTTGGGCTGGGATTGGGGTGGCCGTCGTATTGCTACGCAAGCTCAGATCGCGCCAGGCGGTCTGTTTGCTGATTGCCCCGAGCGCGCTTGAAGGTGTCCGGGCTTTGAAACGCCGAATTGGTAGATTGCCTTGAGAGGCTGCTTTGCGCTTCTGCTGCAAGGGCCGCGGTGTGCTCCTCTGTTCGGAGAGAGCGCTCTGTGTTTCCGTTGACTGTAATAACTCCGCGAGGTCCTGGCATCTTGAGCTTGAGGTATGCATAATGTGGCACCGCATTGAATCTAACGAATGCGGTTCGTCCGAGCAGCGCGTGATAACCACTACGGAATGGGACTATATCGAAGATTAACTCTTCGCTTCGAAAGTTATCCGCGGATCCGAAGACCACTTCCAGTGTAATTGAGCCTGTGCAGTGGGCCTCTACGCCTGGAATGACGCCTTTAAATGTCGTCTTTGTGGGTTTGATCCTTGAGGGGTCTATACCCATTTTGCGCACTGTGTCCTGATAAAGCAGGTTCAGGCTGCTGCCGCCGTCCATAAGGACTCGAGTGAGGTGAAATCCGTCGATGATTGGGTCTAGGACCAGTGCAGCGAATCCGCCGTGACGGATACTAGTGGGGTGGTCCCTACGATCGAAGGTGATCAGACAAGAGGACCAAGGGTTGATCTTTGGGGCGACTGGCTCCAACGCATATACGTCCCTGAGCGCACGCTTCCGCTCCCTCTTGGGGATGTGGGTTGCGTATATCATGTTCACTGTCCTCACTTGCGGGGGAAACCTCTTCTGTCCTCCAGTGTGCGGCTGCGGGGGTTCTTCCTCGTCATCGCTATGCGGCCCCTTGTCCTTGTTTTCGGTGATTAACTTGCCGGCCTACTTGAACACCCAACAATCCCTGTTGGTGTGATTGGCTGGTTTGTCTGGGGTGCCGTGTATTTGACATGAGCGATCAAGTATACGGTCCAAGCTGGACGGACCCGGCGTACTTTGTTTGAATGGCTTTTTCCGCTGACCGGGTTTAGAGCTTTTGAATCCGGCATTGACTGCCGTATCCTCGGTACTTTCGCCGTTAATGCGGCGCTTATGCTTGTTGTGATGTGACATGCTGTTGCCGTCCTTGGTATCTGAGGTACCATGGTTCTTTGATATGTTGTTACTACGAGCCAACCAGCTGTCTTCTCCCGCACAAAAGCGGGTCATGAGCGTCGTGAGGGCTGCCATAGATTTCGGCTTTTCCTGACCAAGGTGCCGGGCTAGCCACTCGTCTCGAATGTTGTGCTTGAAAGCTGCTAAGGCCTCCGCATCCGAACAGTCAATGATTTGGTTTTTCTTTGTAAGGAATCGAGTCCAGAATTGCTTGGCCGACTCTTCTAGCTGCTGAATTATGTGGCTCAAGTCATCGGCGTCTGGTGGTCGCACATAAGTGCCCTGAAAGTTGTCGAGGAATGCGGCTTCCAGATCTTCCCAACAGCTAATGGAGTCCGCTGGCAAGCTATTAAGCCAATGCCGCGTTGGTCCTTTGAGTTTTAGTGGGAGGTATTTGATGGCATGTAAGTCATCACCGCGGGCCATGTGGATGTGGAGGAGGAAGTCCTCAATCCATACTGCGGGATCTGTTGTGCCGTCGTATGATTCAATGTTTATAGTTTTGAAACCTTCTGGGAATTGATGTTCCATTACTTCGTCTGTGAAGCATAAGGGGTGTGCGGCGCCTCTGTATTGGGCTATATCGCGACGCAGCTCGTATGGGTCCTGCCCGCTGTGTTCGGCCCGGCCGGATTTGCTTTTAATGTATCTGGTGTGACGTTTACCGTCTCATAGAGTGGTGCGCCCTCGTGATCCGTAGATCGATCTTGAATGCTTTGCTTTGTCCTCCAATATGTCTCGCAGGTCTGGCGTATCTCCCCATGCCTTTTTATTTGGATGGCGTTGGGGTGGAGGCTGAGCTTTTGGCTGGAATGCCTCTCTATCGCGGCCACGAGGTGGCCGATCAGCCGTATCATACGCTTCTTCCTCCAGTCGGGGTAGTAACTTGCGCCTTGGGTAACTCTTGGAGGGATGCTCGAGTTTATATTCCTCGGCTGCAAGGACTTCAGTCCATTTGTCAGCTAGTAGATCTTGATCAGCTTGAAGCTGCTGCTCCTTTTTCTGCAGGCTATTTGCCGTGGCCATAAGCCTGCGCTTGAAGCGCTCTTCTTCGACGCGATCCTCTGGTACGGCGAATTCATCGTCGCCAAGGCTTGCCTCGTCTTCGGAGGGGGGCATGTAATTGTCATCCTCCTCCTCTCCGCTAGCCACTCTCTCAGGAGAGCTGGCTCCTTCATCCTCCTGATCTAACTCTTGCTGGAGGGGATTTTTGTTGTCTTCGGCGCTATCCGGAGTGTTACTATCTCCTGTGCTGCTATCACCACTTTTGCTTTGGTGGGACTTAGAGCGGCGCCGCTGACGTCGGCGCTTGGGTTGCTTCTTGGAGGGGTCATCCTCCGCTATCTCGTCGCCGTTTCCTTCATTGGGTCTATCCACCATGTATATGTCATACGACGAGGTGGCTTTCCAGTGCCCTATAGGTGCTGGTTCATGTTCGTCTCCTACATCGTCGTCCATACCGTCGATGTCTTCGGAGTCGAAGTTGAGCATGTCGGTTAAATCATCGACAATGGCTACAAAGTGGGTGGTGGGTGGGCGTCGAATTTCTTCGTCGTCCGCATCCCAGTCCTGTTGGCCATAATCTGGCCAGGGCTCTCCTGACAAAGAGAGAGACCTTAGTGAATTCAGAATGTCGCCGAAGGGCGAGTGCCGAATGATATCCGCAGCCGTGAATTCCATGATCGGCGCCCAGTAGGATTCGATTGGCAGGGGCGCGGATGGTTCGGGGTCCGGAGGAGAGTCCGACACCTTGGATTCACGGGCTGCGCAGAGGATTATGCTGGTGTTTGGCTCGATCGCCGTCGAGACTGCAGCCCCTGAGGCGGTGTCTAGCCACCTGTCCTCGATTGGCGCAGTTGGCTCCGAGCTAAGGGTCGGAGCTGATGCGGGTGCGGCCTCTGGGGTACCGTCCGATGGCAGAGCTAGGTCATACCCATCGCGACAGTGCGGCGCGCCCGGCTGTGGCTCGAATCCGTCGAAGATCAAGCCCCCACGATGTTGGCCGTGTAATTCAAACTTCCAAATCTGACCTGATGGCCAGGGGCGTAGCTTTCAATCTGCTCCAGATGGCCAAGCGAATTAGCCCGCAGTGCAAAGCCGCCAAATACGAAGATCTGTCCGGGGAGAAAAGTCTCACCCTGGACCGCATCGCTATCGATGATAGTAGGAGCCATCAAGCCTAACGGCGACGACACAGAGGAACTCTCAATGAAAGCACCAATGTCGGTGTCAAAACCGGCAGATCTCGGGTAGGGGATCCCAAACTGTGTGTCTAGGCCGGATGGTAACAGGAGGCAAGGGACACGAAGTTTTACCCAGGTTCGGGCCCTCTTGATGGAGGTAAAACCCTATGTCCTGCTTGATTAATATTGAAGATATGGGTGTTACAAGAGTAGATCTACCACGAGATCAGAGAGGCTAAACCCTAGAAGCTAGCCTACGATATGATTGTATGTTGTGATTGTTGTCCTACGGACTAAGACCCTTTGGTTTATATAAACACCGAAGAGGGTTAGGGTTACACAAGGTCGGTTACAAAGGAGGAGATATCCATATACGTATTGCCTAGCTTGCCTTCCACGCCAAGTAGAGTCCCATCCGGACACGAGATGAAGTCTTCAATCTTGTATCTTCATAGTCTAACAGTCCGGCCAATGGAGATAATCCGGATGTCCAGAGACCCCCTAATCCAGGACTCCCTCACCATGGTTGCCCGCCCACACCCGAGATGTAGGTTCAGTCCACGAACACCACGCCTCCCGCCGCTAGGGCCTCCGCCCAACATCCAAACACCCCCAAGATCATCCAGAAGGATCAACTTTGGACTAAGGGGACACACCAGACCGACGGGCCGCAGAATGTATCCCGCCTTGAAGATCGTCGGCGCTACATCCGTCCGCACGCAGCCGGGGAAAGGGGGAGGTGGGGGAGCGGACGCATCCAGACCGGCACACTCCTGTGCCGGTGACGGGGGGCCGAGCACGTCGGCGTCGCCCATCCCTCCAGCCAAATCCCTCCCCCCGGACACACCCCTGTGCCGCCTCGCCTCGGCGCCCAGCGCATAGCCACGCAAGGCCACCAACACAGCCCCAGCCACCGGCAAGGAGTGCCCACCAGGACCGCCGCCCACCCCCGAGGAAGCTCACCGGGGAGTCCAACCGCGCCGCCGTCGTTGTCTGCTACCTCTTGAGCTTGCGTTGGATTTCCCTGAAGAGGAAGGGATGGTGCAGAATAGTAGCGTAAGTATTTCCCTCAGTTTTTGAGAACTAAGGTATCAATCCAATAGGAGGCCACGCTCAAGTCCCTCGTACCTGCACAAAACGATAGCTACTCGCAACCAACGCAATTAGGGGTTGTCAATCCCTTCACGGTCACTTACGAGAGTGAGATCTGATGGATACAATATTTTTGGTATTTTTGGTATAGAGATGCAAAGTGCAAAGTAAAGGCAAAGTAAAAAGCAAAACAAGATTAAAGTGATGGAGATTAATATGATGAGAATAGACCCGGGGGCCATAGGTTTCACTAGTGGCTTCTCTCAAGAGCATAAGTATTCTATGGTGGGTGAACAAATTACTGTTGAGCAATTGACAGAATTGAGCATAGTTATGAGAATATCTAGGCATGATCATGTATATAGGAATCACGTCCGTGACAAGTAGACCGAAACGATTCTGCATCTACTACTATTACTCCACTCATCGGCCGCTATCCAGCATGCCTCTAGAGTATTAAGTTAAAAACAGAGTAACGCTTTAAGCAAGATGACATGATGTAGAGAGATAAATTCATGCAATATGAAATAAACCCCATCTTGTTATCCTCGATGGCAACGATGCAATACGTTCCTTGCTGCCCCTTCTGTCGCTGGGAAAGGACACCGCAAGATCGAACCCAAAGCTAAGCACTTCTCCCATGGCAAGAACTACCAATCTAGTTGGCCAAACCAAACGGATAATTCGAAGAGACTTGCAAAGATAACCAATCATACATAAAAGAATTCAATGAAGATTCAAATATTATTCATAGATAGACTTGATCATAAACCCACAATTCATCGGTCTCAACAAACACACCGCAAAAAGAAGAAGATTACATCGAATAGATCTCCACAAGAGAGGGGGAGAACTTTGTATTGAGATCCAAAAAGAGAGAAGAAGCCATCTAGCTACTAACTATGGACCCGAAGGTCTGAGGTAAACTACTCACACTTCATCGGAGAGGCTATGGTGATGTAGAAGCCCTCCGTGATGACGGCCCTCTCCGGCAGAGCTCCGGAACATGTCCCAAGATGGGATCTCATGGATGCAAAAATTTGCGGCGGTGGAATTAGGTTTTTGGCTCCTGTTCTGATCGTTTGGGGGTACGTAGGTATATATAGGAGGAAGGAGTACGTCGGTGGAGCACCGAGGGGCCCACGAGGCAGGGGGCGCGTGAAAGCACAAGTGCTCCCTAGGTGGTTTTGATAATTGATGACAACATATCTCTTGTTGGACTAACATTTCGATCTAGCATGTTTCAGATAAGTTCAACAATGGAGTGGCATGGACTAAAGGTTGTGGGAACTCCATCAAGATGCGGAGGACAAAGGATTGGCTAAAGCTTCAAGCTCAAGACTCTTCATTTTATATTTTAGTGATCCAAGATCACATTGAGTCTTTAGGAAAAGCCAATACTATCAAGGAGGGATGAGGTGTTGCTTAATGAGCCTCTTGCTTCATGTGCTTAGTGATATGCTCCAAAACCCTCAACTACTTTCCCATATCCACATATGACCTAAACCCTAAGCCAAACTCGGTCCTACCGATTCTTCCTATCCGGCGCCACCGAGTCTCACTTGTCATTAGCCACTTCCAAACCCTAATCAGTTCGGTCTCACCGAGATGGGCTTGCAAACTCTCTGTTACCCATTGCAATATTCTCGGTCCCACCGAGATATGCAATCGGTCCCACCGAGTTTGCTTGACCAAATCTCAGTTTCACTTATTACCCAAATCGGTCCCACCGAGTTTGAGTAATCGGTCAAACCGAGTTTTGGATTTACCCTAACCCTAGCACATCGGTCCCACCGAGTTGATCCAGTCGGTCCCACCGAAATCACTAACGGTCACTAGGTTTACATTTTTGGTCCGACCGAGTTTATTGATTCGGTCCCACCGAGATTGGAAAACTGTGTAACGGTTGGATTTTGTGTGGAGGCTATATATACCCCTCCACCTCCTTCTCATTCGATGAGAGAGCTATCAGAACGCACACACCATTCCAACTCATATGTTCTGAGAGAGAACCACCTACTCATGTGTTGAGACCAAGACATTCCATTCCTACCATATGAATCTTGATCTCTAGCCTTCCCAAGTTGCTTTCCACTCAAACCTTCTTTCCACCAAATCCAAATCCTATGAGAGAGAGTTGAGTGTTGGGGAGACTATCATTTGAAGCACAAGAGCAAGGAGTTCATTACCTACACACCATTTGTTACTTCTTGGAGAGTGGTGTCTCCTAGATTGGCTAGGTGTCACTTGGGAGCCTCCGACAAGATTGTGGAGTTGAACCAAGGAGTTTGTAAGGGCAAGGAGATCGCCTACTTCGTGAAGATCTACCGCTAGTGAGGCAAGTCCTGTGTGGGCGTTGGCCATGGTGGGATAGACAAGGTTGCTTCTTCGTGGACCCTTTGTGGGTGGTTGCTTCTTCGTGGACCCTTCGTGGGTGGAGCCCTGTGTGGACTCGCGCAACCGTTACCCTTGGGTGGAGCCCTGTGTGGACTCGCGCAACCGTTACCCTTCGTGGGTTGAAGTCTCCATCAACGTGGATGTAGGATAGCACCACCTATCCAAACCACGGGAAAAACATCCGTGTCTCCAATTGCGTTTGAATTCTCCAAACCCTTCTCTTTACATTCTTGCAAGTTGCATGCTTTACATTCCGCTGCTCATATACTCTTTGCATGCTTGCTTGATATGTATTGTGTGTGTTGAAATTGTGCCTAAACTCCACTTAAACCGAAAAAGCTTAAAAATTGCAACTTTAGCACTAAGTGTCTAATCACCCCCCTCTAGACACATCTACTTCTAGATCCCACAAGTGGTATCAGAGATTTGGTCTCCATTGCCTTGGTTTAATCACCATTGGAGGAAGATGGACGTGTCTACATTAGGGAGTCTTAGACATAGAGTGCCTATTCTTGAGGGAGAGTATTTTCATGAGTGGAAAAATGAGATGCTTGTTATGTTCAATCAATATCATTTGAACAAGTATATTGCTAGCCCTTGTGCACCCCATATTGATCCCTTGCATCCTACCCTAGATGAAGATATTGACATGATTCGCAATCTTAGAACTATTGAGCTCATCATTAGAGGATTGCCCAAAAATTTGATTGCTAGTTTGCCTACTCACAATTGTGCCTATACCATGTGGAAATTTCTTGAGGAACGATTTCCCGATTATTCCTTGAAAACTTTGGATGAAATTCTCCATAAATCTCTTACTTGAGTAAGATGAACTCTAGTGATCCTAGTTTTGGTAAATGTCTTTTTGAACTTGCCAATCTTAAGCATGCTAAAGGAGATGTTGGAATCATTAATGATATCATATTCAAAGCCATAAGAATTCATAAAAGTAACCACTTTGATCATTTATCTAATGAATTACCCTCTCTAGGAAATGATGAGTCACAAGATCATGATGAACATGAATATTATGATGATGATGATAGTGACTTCAATCTTGATGATGCAATGAGACATTTTGGTCTTATGGCAAATCTTCGGGGATATGAATCAGGAGGAAAGGAATGGGTTCTTGATAGTGGATGCACTGATCATATGACCGGAGATGAAGAGATGTTTCGTGAGCTTGCTGAAAACAACGGCCCTCGAAAATATGTCACCTTTGGTGATAATTCAAAGGGTAAAGTGGTTGGCCTTGGTAAGGTGGCCATCTCACATGATAGTTCCATTCAAAATGTCATGCTCGTTGAATCTCTTGGCTACAACCTACTTTCAGTATCTAGACTTGCGGATTTCGGTTTGAATGTCCTATTTACTGAGGTAGATTGCCAACTATTTCGTCGAGACAATCATAAAATGGTCTTTACGGGTATGCGTAGAGGTGATCTTTACATTGTCGATTTCTCTAAAAAGGCACAACCTAAAACTTGCTTTGTTGCTAAATCCTCAAAAGGTTGGTTGTGGCATAGACGACTAGGTCATGTTGGGATGAGAAACCTTGACAAGCTTATTAAAGGAAATCATATCCTTGGAGTTAACGATGTCATATTTGATAAGGATAGACTTTGCAGTGCTTGTCAAGCAGGTAAACAGGTTGGAGGAAGACATCCCGTGAAGAACATCATGACCACAAGGAGGCCACTCGAGCTACTTCACATGGATCTTTTTGGTCCCAACGCCTACAAGAGTCTCGGTGGAAATTCTTTTGGTCTAGTTATAGTTGATGACTTTTCAAGGTTTACGTGGGTATTCTTTCTTAATGACAAGTCGCAGGTCCAGAAGATCTTCAGAAACTTCGCCTAGGAAAGCCCAAAATCAGTTCGATGTGAAGATCAAGAAGGTTCGGAGTGACAACGGAACGGAGTTCAAGAACGCAAATGTGGACACCTTTCTTGACGAAGAAGGGATTTCACACGAGTTCTCGGCTACGTACACACCTCAACAAAATGGAGTTGTTGAGAGGAAGAACCGGACGCTCATCGAAATGGCAAGAACGATGCTTGATGAATACAAGACGCCAAAGCACTTTTGGGCAGAAGCGGTTGAGACAGCTTGTCACGCAACAAATCGCTTATATCTTCACAAGCTACTCGGCAAGACGGCATACGAGCTCCTCACCGGTAACAAGCCTCAAGTTGGATACTTTCGAGTATTCGGCTCAAAGTGCTACATTCTTGATAAGCATCGTCGTTCAAAGTTTGCTCCTAAATCTCATGAAGGTTTTCTACTTGGTTATGGATCAAATTCTCACACTTACCGTGTCTACAACAATTTCACCCGAAAGGTTGAAGAGACGGTAGATGTGAAGTTTGATGAATCTAATGGCTCGCAAGTAGAGCAATTGCCAATTGATGTAGGAGACAAAGACCCTTCAGAAGCAATTCAAGACTTGTCCATTGGCAAAATTCGTCCAACGGAGGTGAAGGAGAGTACTTCATCTGTCCAAGTGGAAGCTTCTACTTCACGACAAGGTGAACCAAGAATCGACACGGAAGCATCCACAAGTGGGACACATCAAGATGAAGAAAACGAGGAAATACGTCAAGACGAACATCAACAACCTCCTTCTCCACCACGACAAGAGAACGACGACGTCAACAATGAAGAAGGCCAAGAAGAAGAACAAGATGAAGAAGATGCTCAACGAAGACCCAAGCAAAAGCTCTCACGAGTTCGAGCAAGAATTGCCAAAGATCATCCCGTCGAGCAAATCCTAAATGATATACAAACCGGGAGAATCACTCGCTCAAAAACTCGTTTAGCTAACTTTTGTGAAAACTATTCATTCATCTCTAGCATTGAACCTATGAAGGTTGAAGAAGCATTGGAAGATCCAGATTGGATAAACGCTATGCATGAAGAGCTACATAATTTTGAGAGAAACCAAGTTTGGACATTGGTTGAGAAGCCCGACAACAACCACAACATCATTGGTACCAAATGGGTGTTTCGTAACAAGCAAGATGAAGATGGACAAGTGGTTCGCAACAAAGCACGTCTCGTCGCCCAAGGTTACACACAAGTCGAAGGTATGGACTATGGTGAGACATATGCTCCCGTTGCTAGACTTGAGTCCATTCGCATCTTACTTGCCTATGCTAATCACCATAATATCACCTTGTACCAAATGGACATTAAGAGTGCTTTTCTAAATGGTGAAATAGAGGAGGAAGTTTATGTCAAACAACCTCCCGGCTTTATCAATCCTAAGAAACCAAATCATGTTTACAAACTTCACAAAGCTCTTTATGGTCTTAAACAAGCTCCTAGAGCATGGTATAAATGCTTGACCAAGTTCCTTACTACAAGTGGTTTTGAAATTGGTAAAATTGATTCTACTCTTTTTACTAAAAGGGTTAATGGAGAACTATTCGTATGCCAAATTTATGTTGATGATATCATATTTGGTTCAACTAACCCTCTCTTTAGTGAAAAGTTTGGAAAGCTAATGTCAGAGAAATTTGAGATGTCTATGATGAGTGAACTCAAATTCTTTCTCGGGTTGCAAATCAAGCAAACTAAGGAAGGTACATTTGTCTCTCAAACAAAGTACACCAAGGACTTATTCAAGAAGTTTAATATGCAAGAATGCAAAGGTATGTCTACACCCATGCCTACTAGTGGACATAATGATTTGACCAAAGATGGTGAACCGGTTGATCAAAAGGTTTATCGCTCTATGATTGGTTCATTGTTATACCTATGTGCTTCACGTCCCGATATTATGCTAAGTGTGTGCATGTGTGCACGATATCAAGCTGCTCCTAAAGATTGTCATCTTAAGGCTGTGAAAAGGATAGTGAGATACTTAATCCATACACCAAATTTTGGCATTTGGTATCCTAAGAGGTCTTCTTTCGATCTTGTTGGCTATTCCGACTCGGATTATGCTGGAGACAAGGTTGATAGAAAGTACACTTCGGGTACTTGTCAATTTCTTGGTAGATCTCTTGTGTCTTGGTCTTCCAAGAAACAAAACTCGGTATCCTTATCCACCGCCGAAGCGGAATACATTGCCGCTGGTTCATGTTGTGCTCAATTACTTTGGATGACCCAAACTCTTAAAGATTATGGGATTTATGTGAAACATGTTCCACTGCTTTGTGACAATGAAAATGCTATCAAAATTGGTCATAATCCTGTACAACATTCTCGAACTAAGCATATTGAAGTTCGTCATCATTTCATTCGAGATCATGTTGCTAAGGGTGACATCAATCTTAAGCATGTTCGCACCGATAAGCAATTAGCGGATATATTCACTAAACCGCTTGATGAGAAAGTGTTTTGCAGGTTGAGAGGAGAATTGAACATCATTGATGCTTCGAACTTGGAGTAGAAACTCCATTGGATACATGCAAGACATGAGCTTATGACTAATCCATGATGTATCTCTTATGATAACTATCTTATGTCTTGGATATATTTGCACCTTGCATGTTGTCTAACCCATGTAGGTGCTTGGTTGAATCTAATTCCATGAGATTGCGACTCACTCATATCTTGAGCAATCTCTACATCACCAAGACTCTACACAATAGTGGTTGAAGACAAGGAAGCACAAAACCACTCAAACATATCCTTTGACAAATTCTATGTTAAGCTTCAATATTGTCATTTTTGGATACACAAGTGCTCTTCCTTGCAAGAACTAACCCATGTAGGTAGATGAACTCAAACTCCAAGTGGTTCTCCCAACTCTTGATGAACTACATCAACCTTGAGCACCCACGCAAGTTCAACTACATGAGCAAGAACCACATCACCACCCAAGGTATGTCATTCCATCTTAGAGAAGCTTTACTCCAAGACATGAGTCAAAGCAACTCAACAAGATGTGAATACATCAAGATGCTTAAACGAAAAATGGTAACCCCATTTTGAGCTTAAACGATGAGTATGACCTATGATCAAGTTTTCTCACTTGACTCCTAAGTCAATATACTCTAACATAGGTGACTATGTCACCGCCCAATTCTAGATGAAGTTCTCTTGTGTTCTTTTCTGAGTTATTGCATTTGTCCCTTGCATATTTGTTTCCTTCTCTTTCAAAAAAAAACTTCATCTAGAAATTTTCACTCTTTTCTCTTTGATTTTTATTCTGCATATTTCTGCATCAAATTCCTTGCAAATCCTTCAGGTAATTCATTGCAAATCTTTGTGAGATCCTACATGTCTAGTGAGATGAGGTGACAAGTGTTTTTCTCTGTGTAAACTCGGTTTCACCGACTTGCAATTTTCGATCCAACCGAATCTTTTCGGTACCACCAAAATATGCCACTCGGTGCCACCGACTTTGCAATCAGAAAAACAGTTTGCCACTTGTTCTACATTTCTTCTGATCCAGCTCCACTCAATGAATCTTGTCCTCTACAAGCATCACAATTTTATCCTCTGCCTTGTGCTGAATCTCAAGGACCAAACCTATTCGACGGATTCCAGGAGAAACCTTCTTGGAAATTGATGTCAAAGGGGGAGAGAGAGATCACATCAAAGCTTGTAGGAGAGAGAGATCATATCAAGGGAGAGAAACAGTCTCAAGGACCAAACCTACAAGAGAGAAAGTATTAAGGGGGAGAGAGACCTCAAGGGGGAGAGAAAGTCTCAAGGATCCCAGATGTTGTTAAGGGGGAGAGAGAGATTTCCAGGGAGAGAAAATACTCAAGGATCCCAGATGCTTGTTGTTCAAGAGGAGAGATGCCACATGTCTTTTTTGGGGGAAAGACATGTTCATGTGAACTCACTTGAATTAAGTTCTGTTCATATCTTTCAGCTCTGATTTTTTGTTTCCTATCTTCTCCCAATATCCCATGTAAGATTCAGGGGGAGCAAGACACCTAAGGAAAAGAAATCAGTCAAATTCATTGCATATCTTTATTCTTGGGGACATGTTGAATTCTATGTGGTACCTTGTACTCACTCTCTACATGTCATCCCAGTCTTGGTATTCTTGTGGTTTCCTTTGTTTGCTCTGGCTAGTGGATATACCTGTGTTATCTAACCTTGTTTGTGCAGGTTCATTCCATCCTAAGCCAACTCAAGACCACAAGGTAAGTATATGCATCAAAATCATGAGTATGAGGAGTTCTTGCTTATGTACATACTGTTTGCAAGAAGGACTCATGAGCATGAAGGTATTTTCCTTGATAATCTTTTGCTCTGATGCATATGGCCAAGATGCATGTAACACTTTGCCTACTCTGTCATGATTATGCTCTAACATGTCTCTATATTTTATATTTACATGAGTACATACATGTAGGGGGAGCCTAGGCTTGTTACATGTTCTTCCAAAGCTTTACTTGTTGTTCTTTATATCTTTATCTAAAACTTTGATGTATGTTGCCATCAATTACCAAAAAGGGGGAGATTGAAAGCACAAGTGCTCCCTAGGTGGTTTTGATAATTGATGACAACATATCTCTTGTTGGACTAACATTTCGATCTAGCATGTTTCAGATAAGTTCAACAATGGAGTGGCATGGACTAAAGGTTGTGGGAACTCCTTCAAGATGCTGAGGACAAAGGATTGGCTAAAGCTTCAAGCTCAAGACTCTTCATTTTATATTTTAGTGATCCAAGATCAATACTATCAAGGAGGGATGAGGTGTTGCTTAATGAGCCCCTTGCTTCATGTGCTTAGTGATATGCTCCAAAACCATCAACTACTTTCCCATATCCACATATGACCTAAACCCTAAGCCAAACTCGGTCCTACCGATTCTTCCTATCCGGCGCCACTGAGTCTCACTTGTCATTAGCCACTGCCAAACCCTAATCAGTTCGGTCTCACCGATGGGATCTCGGTCTCACCGAGATGGGCTTGCAAACTCTCTGTTACCCATTGCAATATTCTCGGTCCCACCGCGATATGCAATCGGTCCCACCGAGTTTGCTTGACCAAATCTCAGTTTCACTTATTACCCAAATCGGTCCCACCGAGTTTGAGTAATCGGTCAAACCGAGTTTTGGATTTACCCTAACCCTAGCACATCGGGCCCACCGAGTTGATCCAGTCGGTCCCACCGAAATCACTAACGGTCACTAGGTTTACATTTTCGGTACGACCGAGTTTATTGATTCGGTCCCACCGAGATTGGAAAACTGTGTAACGGTTGGATTTTGTGTGGAGGCTATATATACCCCTCCACCTCCTTCTCATTCGATGAGAGAGCTATCAGAACGCACACACCATTCCAACTCATATGTTCTGAGAGAGAACCGCCTACTCATGTGTTGAGACCAAGACATTCCATTCCTACCATATGAATCTTGATCTCTAGCCTTCCCAAGTTGCTTTCCACTCAAACCTTCTTTCCACCAAATCCAAATCCTATGAGAGAGAGTTGAGTGTTGGGGAGACTATCATTTGAAGCACAAGAGCAAGGAGTTCATTACCTACACATCATTTGTTACTTCTTGGAGAGTGGTGTCTCCTAGATTGGCTAGGTGTCACTTGGGAGCCTCCGACAAGATTGTGGAGTTAAACCAAGGAGTTTGTAAGGGCAAGGAGATCGCCTACTTCATGAAGATCTACCGCTAGTGAGGCAAGTCCTGTGTGGGCGTTGGCCATGGTGGGATAGATAAGGTTGCTTCTTCGTGGACCCTTTGTGGGTGGTTGCTTCTTCGTGGACCCTTCGTGGGTGGAGCCCTGTGTGGACTCGCGCAACCGTTACCCTTCGTGGGTTGACGTCTCCATCAACGTGGATGTAGGATAGCACCACCTATCCGAACCACGGGAAAAACATCTGTGTCTCCAATTGCGTTTGAATTCTCCAAACCCTTCTCTTTACATTCTTGCAGGTTGCATGCTTTACATTCCGCTGCTCATATACTCTTTGCATGCTTGCTTGATATGTATTGTGTGTGTTGAAATTGTGCCTAAACTCCACTTAAACCGAAAAAGCTTAAAAATTGCAACTTTAGCACTAAGTGTCTAATCACCACCCTCTAGACACATCTACTTCTAGATCCCATAGCGCGCCCTAGGGGGGGGCGCCCCCACCCTCGTGACCGCCTCTTTGAATCCTTGGAGTAGGGTCCAAGTCTCCTGGATCACGTTCGGTGAGAAAATTACGTTCCCGAAGGTTTTATTCCGTTTGGACTCCGTTTGATATTCTGTTTCTCCGAAACACTGAAATAGGCAAAAAACAACAATTCTGGGCTGGGCCTCCGGTTAATAGGTTAGTCCCAAAAATAATATGAAAGTGGAAAATAAAGCCCAATATAGTCCAAAACAGTAGAAAATATAGCATGGAGCAATCAAAAATTATAAATACGTTGGAGACGTATCACTGTCTAGCCGGCAGGACGCCTGGAAACCGAGCAGCCCGCCCACCTGCCACCGCCGCTACGCTTCCGTCCCTACCAGCCATGGCCACGGCAGAGGCGGACTCCCGCAGCCCACGCCGCTCCCGGCCCGCGCCGCCTGGGCCCAGATCTGGCCGCACGCCGACAGGGTCAATGCCGTCGGAGCTCACAGCGCCCCACCACGCCTCAGCCCCTTCACGCCGCCACCCGCAGCCCGCGTCTCCGCCGCCTACTACTTCTGCCGCGTCGCCGTGCCCCGAGGAAAGTGCTGCGCCGCCACCCGATCTTGGATCCCGCGACCATCATCCCGGGCGGGGGAAGGAGGAACACCCCACCGCCGCCCGCGCTGGCAGGGCTTAGCCTGCCAGCACGTCGGGGCGGCGGCGAGGGGAGGGAGCGCAAGGAGGAGGGCCGCGGGCCGGAGCTAGGGTTCCCCCTCCCCTCCCCCGGCGCTCGCGGGAGCGTCGTGGGAGGGGAGGGAGGGGAGGGGGGAGCCATCCAAATCACCGGCCAGTTATTTACAACGTCTCGGCCAATTGTTTACAACGTTTGGTGGCACTCGCAACCGGGGTTTCCAACTACCTATCATGCGGATTCTTCAACTATTATGCATGCCCACGCCTACCCAACACCAGGCTCCTATAATGAGAGGCAACATCCGGTGCCACTCGCAAGCAGAGTCTCCAACTATCAAAGCTATTCATAGGCGAGGAAAAAAACACGCAAGCAGGTTCTCCAACTAAGTCCATAATTGTAGCATCGACATTTTTTTTTGGAACAATCATTTTATTGGCTAGAAATGAAGCACCGAAAGGATACAATTAATCAGACTGAGCATGGAGGCCGCCTATGCATAGCTAGGAGTTGCACACATCCAACACCAACACATGCATACCACATGAAACATATGGTAAGCAATCCAAACAATTCAAAAAAAAACACCAACACACGCATAAAAAAATACATGGACAAATAACAAAGTCATATGGGACCAAATCTATGCGTACTTGAGGAAAGAAAAAAAAAACGTCGACAAATAGCCGTCACTTTTTATGCAGTTATCAATCAAGTCGCAGCAATCACATGCAACCTTTAAATGCTGCCTAATTAAGCATGCGTACAAGTTAACCCGAGAAACTTTGGATATGTTAGTTCGGTGGAACATACAGGTGAGCCCAAACCTATCTTTCATGGGCACCTGTTATCAATGTATAGCACGGATGTGTGCACAGGTCAACCACCTCATCTCCAATGCTTGATTGGACGTCCAGGTTTCTTGTCACCGTGGTCAATCAGATCTTTTCAGTCCTTCTGTCCAATGCCAAATGTAGAAGGACAACCTTTTCTGATTACACTTGTAAGTAAGCTGATCTGTTCCAATACTTGTTCCACATAGAATTGTTTTTCTTGTTCTTCTCTTGCTGTTCTAATTAAGCTGGAGATATTCTAATATGCTTTGAACTCCAAGGATTGAACTCCAGAAATTAATCGTGTATTAATCAACTAGACATAAATTAGGTGCCCTTGATTTGTTTTAATTATATTGATTTTAGTGCTTCATTGTCAAATACAGCAACGAAGGATCTAGTAGCATGAGACTGTGGCAAGAATGCTTGCAAAAACAAAATCACAGTCTGCTTTTTTGCTGAATACTAGTCCTTGGCCACTTGTCTAACTGCCTTCATGTACCCTTTCTCCTTATGCATACCCAGGAAAGGTAGCTCTACAGAAAAGTAGGCAGACAACAGCGCCAAAAGAAGCCATGCTTACAATTCCACAACTTCTCCAACAAAATGCATTCTTGCTTCATTAACTAAATCGGAAAAATGTTACCTTCTGAGAGTACTACTGTACCTTAGAAGCAAAGATCTTCACCAAACCTCACTACAATTTTGCGCACCATAGTACACACATAAGTATCACAAATTAAAGATGACATGCACATGCACAAACCACCCCGAGTTTCAACAAGTAGTAGAGGCCTAGATAGATCATCGATCGGCCGTTGGTCGCGGCGCAGGCGTGGCGCGCCCAGGGCATTTGTGGTGAATAAGACGCCGGTGCATTACAGTGTGGGCAGGAAGCATATGATCGATCCATCGATCACATTATGTGCGGAGATGGTGTTGGGCAGCAAGCAAACTAGCTAGGGCCCCATGCATGAGTGGGCAACTGAATGGAGCACTGAGTAAATAGGAGGTTGCTGGGTTATACATCCCTGCATCCTGTGTGACAAGCTGTAATGGAACAGTGCTTGTGCGGTGTCACATGGGGATAGGGCACGAACGCATTGACTTGTCTCCCTGTCTCTCCACACTGACGAGTAAAAAAATTGTTAGTCATGACACATTACCACACAAAGTAGAACAATTAATATGGTCTTCTTTTTGCGAGAAAATTTTGGACCAAAACTCGGCAAACAGGAGCATGGCCGAGTGTTATATCGAGCACTTGGCAAATAACGTCAGATTTGCAGGCATTGCCAAATGGAAAAAAAATCATGGAAATTTAAGTTGAAGCAAGGATAATAAATTTAGTTGGCGGAAAAAATGCACTGAGATGGATTGGCCATGCTCACCAACTAAACTGCCTCCCTCGACAAACATGATTTGCCATAAAAAAAGGTTTGATTTGCCATGTCTAAAAATCTCGCGTTCGTTGGATATTTGGGTCCTTTGAAAAGGGAAAAAAAGCAGTTTGCCGTCATATGACACTCAGTAAACTCGGCCGTACCATCACCCTGTCGTCCTGTGGTGGGTAGGGACACGTGGCATTGGCTTTGCCTTGTGTCACCGTTCGTCGACTGCCTTGCCCAGAGTTAGTGTTGTGCCTTGTCTTTGCTGATTGCCCTATCCATGGTTTGCCGAGTATGGCCGCCTCACCGAGTGCTTCCGTGAGCACTCAGTTTAGGCGATCCTTTGCCAAGTGCCCGATGGAAAGCACCCGGCAAATACCACGCACTCCATTGGCATAGTCACTGATTTCACTAGCTAGTGTACAAACTAAGTGCAAGCTGTTTTGTAGAAGAAATGAACAAATCACATCCATGAGTTTTCTCTCAAATCACATTTTTCCGAAAAGTTCTCTTAAATCGCATACATGGATATGTGAAAGGGAATTGTGGAAGCACCGAAACGCGATCGTGTTCGATGGGGCAACCCCCTCATCCACAATTGTAATTCGATCAATTGTGACCAAGGGTTACATGGAGAACGGCGGGCCTTCTGAAGGTCGATGTTGATGCCATTCTTGTGGCGCTAGTGATAGGTCTTGACGAGACAGGATATAATAGATGTTGCGCTGACAATGGATTTGGGGTTGTAACTGCCAACGTGAAGGGGCTCTTTACCCCCATCCCTTCTTGTATATATAGTACGCACACTCATGCGTCTTCGAGAAAAAAAAGCCTGTAACGGTTTTGGGGTCTTGGGAGGTATTCAAAAAATGTCTTACATTTTAAGACAGAGAGTAATAATTAACAAGTGTATACCTATAGAAATTAACAAGGCAAGGTACATAGATCCCCAATTTCATTTTTTTAGGGAGTCGTAGACCCCCAAGTTACAGAGTTACATATATGCTGATGTAAATAGTGTGGATATGGACAAGCTTAGAGGAGGGAAGGCAGGAATTAGTAAACCTAAAAAGGGTTATAAAGTGAAGTCAGAAGAAACAAACACCAAGGGCCATAAGAATTGGCCACATCGTCTCCTAACTGCATATCTTCCCCCCTCTTCCCTCCCTCCCCACCACCTCCCTTTAATACCTCTCCTCCTTCTCCTCGTCCTGCCTATCCCACACTACATTCCTCTTTTCCTCTCTGGATCTCTTCCTCCAGCCTGCTAGCTAGCTCACAGAGGCACGTTGAGAGATCCTCCTGCCGTAGCATCCATGATGAGCATGATGGTAATTTGCTTCTTCTTGGCCATGGTCTTGGGAAATAGCTTCCTTTATTATTCCTCTTGCACAATCTGTGTGCATGTATGTTGCGAGTAGAATCTGCCTGCACAGCGATGATTAGCTAGAAAGGCAGATACAGGGCCGAAGATCCCTCTGATCTTTGGAGATCACCACAAATTAAAAAGGAAGAGAAAAAAAATAATCGATGGATCGCATCGTTTGTTTCCTTTTGATGATGCACCAGCGGAAGAGCCTGCCCACGAATAAAGCTAGATAGGACGGATGCCATGGGCAGTTCTTGATTTGTTCGATATGTTTCCAGCTTTCCACACTAATTGTTCATCTTGGTTTTGCGGTTTGCCTTCTTCTCAGGCCGATTTGAGCTGCGGAGCTTCCGGTGTGACCGTGAATGACCATCAGCTGGCCGCTCCGGCTCCGGAGGACTCGGCGGCGGCGGGGAGCGAGAAGATGGGGAGGGGCCGGATCGAGATCAAGCGCATCGAGAACACCACCAACCGGCAGGTCACCTTCTGCAAGCGCCGCAACGGCCTCCTGAAGAAGGCGTACGAGCTCTCGGTGCTCTGCGACGCCGAGGTGGCCCTCATCGTCTTCTCCAGCCGCGGCCGCCTCTACGAGTACTCCAACAACAGGTACGGCTACGACCGCCAACTGTCATGTCCCCCTCAGCTCTCTCAATCAGGTTACAAGTTACATACACAAGTATGGATGGATGGATGTATGCATACATATGGCATATATTTATATAGCACCAAGAAAGGCATGCATATGCATAGCATAGCACGCACATACCTCAGATCCTACTACTACTGCCGTGTTGTTGGTTTCTTTTATTATTTCTCTTCTCAGTTTCTTGTCCAAATTGGAGCAAGTTTGCTCCTGGCTTTCTTGGGGCAAAGAGTCGGGAAGGTCAAATGGGAGCTGCATCTTTTGTTACTCCCTTCCGTTATTAACTGTCTTGTTTATTCTGGTGTTGCTGAGGGTGAGGGGGAAAGAAATTGCAGCAGTTTCTTTCTTTTGTGACTGAGGCAAGCATATTGCAGCTTGCTGTGGTGGTTCTTTGCTGCTTTCCTTTGTGCTCCTGTGAGGTGAGCTAGATGTGTAGATAGATCTAGGACAGTGCTTGCTCTGTGTGGTATGTGTGTGTACATGCCCTGAGCCTTTCTCTTTCTTGTGACTGTGCGAGTGAGGGAGAACATGGTGGTCCTGCCCTTTCCTTGCTCCATTTACCATGCATGTTTCCTTTCTCCAATCACTGCCTCTGCCTGTGTGTGTATGCTTGTGGGGAGGGGAAGGGAGGGCTGCTTTGGTGGTAGTAGCAGTAGATCTCCCACACCTCATGATCACAAAGATCACAGGGCATCCACCCTTGGGCTCCCTGCTTCTTCCTCTTTCCCTTTGGTACCTTTGCTTATGTGTGGAGAGAAGCAGATCTAGGTTTTTTTGCTCATCTTTTTTCTGTACTGGTTAGTAGTACATGGATGTGTCACTGTTAGTGTATGTGTGTTTGATGAGGTGATAAGGTAGAGAGCGATCAAGGAAGTGGTAAAGCACTTTTGTCTCTCTAATTTCAGTTTCTTTTGCATCATCTCCTGCTCTTTCCAAATCCCAACTAATGAGTTGCTAGGGTTAGGGCTTCGAACCATGTGGCTCTTTCTCTCCCCTCATCAGAGGGGTTGATTCCTGACACCACCACTGTACTTTCCCAGAGTGGACAATAAAGAAATAGCAGCGAAGAAGAAATTTTGCAGGAAAGTAGAAGGGTATATATATGTGTGTGGGTTTTTCATATTACTGAAAGGAGCTACACAAGAAAGACTACTCTAGATAGCTTTCCTTGTGTATGGCTCAAAATAGAAAATGCAATTTCCTAATGTTCACACATGCATCTTAATTAAATAAATTGACCAAATTAAAGCATCTTTGGCTGGTGTATACTTACGTGCTAAAATTTTATGATTATGTGTACACATATTTATTTCATATTATTTGAAAAAGGGTTTTTTACATTTGCTAAAGAACAAAGCACTGAATTTCAATTTCAATAAGCCCAATACAAGAAGGATGCCCAATGCTAATGCATGCATTCTTACTATTATTGAGCAGCAATGCAACCTTCTATTAGGAGTAGCTAACTTTGTAGCAGTACATGTAGCAAAGAGATGAAGCATGTACGAAATTCATGTTTATGTGCAAGAAAAATGGAAAATACGAAGCATGTATGGTATGCAGTAGCTAGATCGCGTGCAGGTTTTTATTAAAATTGGAAAATAATTCTAGTCATGTTTAGAAATTCAAAAATGAATTGAATATTTCCATGAATAATGTTAATATACATAATTAAGTATGTAAAGAAAACATAACAGCCGATTCCATATACAGTAGTGGTACTGTTGTTGCTGAACATATGGTAAGAAGAGACCCTCCTACCATAAAGTGACACGTGGCCATGCCAGGCACTGTCACACTGGCTGAGAAATAAACACTGAAAAACAAAGCCTGGCCTTTTTTGGTACCAAAGAAAAACGCTTGATTTGTTCTGTTGCTGGTGTGTGTGCCTGGTGCTTGGGTGCCAGCCAATGGCACAGGCAACAGTAGCACGTACAGTACGTCTGCTGCGCTGGGCATGCGGTGCGTATTGGGAGTGAGGAAAGCTGGCGACCTGGTCAGAATGGTTAAGGACCTGGGAGGAGTGGGTAAAAGCTTGCGTTGTGTTGCCACCCCTGTTTGGCCGTTGGGTAAAACGAGCGAACCTGCTGTGTTCCTGCCCAATCAATCATGTGAAATCATGTGCCCGAGCACACCTGTCACTGTGCGGATGGCCGCCCGATAGCGTCCTCGAGGATGCTAAGGTTCCATCTCTTTGGTGAGTGGAACATATGATCTGCATTTAACCAGGGCTGGCTGTCCCTTGTGAATGTGATGTGACGTTTATTTGGCTTATAACGATCTTAACTTGGGAGGTAGGGGTGAGATAACAATGTGCTTGTTGATATGGCTGTCAGTCTTGTTGTATGCAGAAATTGGTCTTTTGTTGAGTTTGCATAAAAAAAGGGGTTCAGAAATGTGGTGATAAGACATGAGCTAGCAGTCAAATCTCCAGTACCATCAGCCAAAAGATCTCTTCGAATATCTTATGGAAACTTTATGGGATATCGATGTCTGGTGTCTGTCCACTGATCACTACCTAGTTCTATTCTGTTTTAAAGCTAGTATAAATGGCTTTCCCTCGGTTTTCTATTTCTGCTGGGTTACTGCTGGAATTGTGTTTTCCTGTTAATTACTACTCGTAGCTATGTGGTGGAATTGTGCATTTCTGCCGGGTAATTAGTGGAATATTGTAGGCCTGTTCTTTACATACGATAGGCATCTGCTTGTAATGTAAGGACCATATGGTATGGACAACATTCCTATTTATAATTAAGCAAAGTGCTGAGAAGTTGACTGAACTGAAGTAGGGTCGTTGTTTGTCTGAATATTCATCATAACTTAACTATCTCTTTTCCTTATTACCATAAATTTTGTGGTCACATTTTGTCGAGAAAATGTTTTTTTTCACAAATAAAAAAATAGTACTTTTTTCTCAGAGTGTATATGTTCTTTTTTCTCAGAGTGTATATGTTCAAGAAGCTTAATTAGTCATGCACCTTCATTTTTTTTCTGAAGTCTCTAAAAATATAACAACTATACCTGTATGCACTGGAAAAATGTGTACAACAAATCAATATGTGACTTTTCTCTTTGGAAAGTCAAAACAATCTTGTACTTTCTCTGTACATAAATATAAAACGTTTTAACATACATGCAAAGTTGCAGAGGCCTGGGGACAACTACCCCCATTCGGAAATAGTGAGGAAGAGAAAACATGATTTCCTTATAGATTGGCCAGAATTATTAGAGTGAGCTGGCAAATTAAGTCATTTGCATACTGAAATGTTTCATAAAATCAGACAGGCTACTTTCTCAGCGTTTCAAATTTAGGCAATATATCTGCATCCACTTGCATCCTAAGATAAACTCTTAATAATGTAGAGCTTCTTGTTTGATGCATTGTTTATGATAATATATATAAGTACTGACTTTTTATAGCCATATTGTACTTTGTTATCAAGTTATATCTACCTTTACCAGCCCATATATGTCTTTTGTGATATCTTTAATTTTCTTTAAGGGGACCCTGGGGAACAATTGACATATAAACAAATTTTGATTTACATATCAGAATGAAATGATCACATTTCCAGTTTTGAAATTACATTCATAGACAGGAAAAAAGAACATGTTAATTTCTAATTTTAATTACTCACTAATGATTTCTGTACAACCGATAGGTATATATAGATGGATATATCATGCTGGGACATCATATAATTGGATGTGTACATGCCCAACCTACCCACCTAAAACATTACAGTAGTACACTTTCTTAACTGTGCTGTACCAGAGAGCTAGGATAATGCGTACGGACGCATGAGAGAACACACATCGATCACCTCTGAAGCTTGTAACTTCGTATGGGCGATGACAGGCAAAAGCTCGTTGGAAAGGGGAACTACTGTTGGAGCTAGACAGGGGTAGCTCTTGATTCATAGGCCGGAGACACTTGTGATAACACAAGCTTCGGACCAATGTGCCACAGTATGAACTGTAGAGCAGAATACAGTGGCACTGTAGCACATCCTGCCTGTTGGTGTTGTGAACTGTTCATTTCGAACAATCTTGGGAAACTAGTTTGACTGCATAGCTACTTCCTTCAGGAAGAGGTTCTTCCTTGGTATACCATTTAGGCCTACTTTTGAACCTATCCCATTCATTAGTTTTTTAATAACATTCATTAGTTGTGTAAGTACATGCATTAATAGCGAAATTGCTCATTTTACATTCTGGGTGATGGTTGTATAACTTTAGATTACCATATAGCAGTATTGCTTTTAGGAAACAGGTGATGCCGTAGCTGCCTTGCGCACATGAGATTATGCTACTGCTAATTTTCTATAATTTGCTCTAGAGTGTGGATATATATATATGCGTGCTAATTCCGATCATGAACGGTTACTTGCAGTGTGAAAGCTACCATTGAGAGGTACAAAAAGGCCAATAGTGACACATCCAACTCTGGCACGGTTGCAGAAGTCAATGCCCAGGTAACATTATGTCATTCTTTCACTCTACAGCAATTGCTTGAATTGACACCAAAGATGTGATCTGTATAGTCAACATCACAAGTACTCCATGTAGTGTCTTTCAATTCATGTGCTTATCAATATTCCATGTTACTGTTCAGCAAAGGCAAACTTTGATTTCTCTGAGCAAAATCTTGTGACAAGATATCCTCAGCAGACTAGAGAGTAGTATATGGGCTATTGCACAACAACGGTTATTGCAGTGAAGCAGTCACAACTCCCAGAGGATCCTCTGTTTGGTCCAACGGATCATATGCATCATATTGTCCATTGGACTGATATCATAATTTGATGCTAGAAATGCACATGCAATGGATAAGTCTTCAACAAAGCGAAGATAATTTGTTGAATCAAAACAAAAAAAAAAAACTCTGAAGTACATGCAACTCTAGCTCTCTCTGTCTGAAGTTCTGGAAGCAGGATCAATCACAAGGTTTTTTTTTTAATCCACATGAAATATTGATAAACATAACTTCAGTGAAGTGAAGTAACCGAACTATCATCTGATTTTATGCATTTAACTGATTAACGCTCATTCTCTCTTTAGCTTAATTAGTCTGCAATGGCGATTCTCTGCATATATATATAGCTGCTGGCTACAGGGGCTAATTATTGCTTCATTTGAAAAACTTGCCAATAATATAATTTTAGACATGAAAAAAAATCTGAGAAATCACATTCCACATGATTATCTTTTGGGAAAGGTATATGTCAGCATACAAAATAAAATAGGAAAAATGAAATGTGCTTAGCTAACCCCTGTATGCAACTGATCAGTTTCCAGTAACGATGTAAATTTGTTTTGAACTAGCTTCTTGATTTGCATACGGAGACTAGTTATTTCTATCAGTAATATAGTTGGTTACTGATGAATGCTCCCCCGTATTGCACACTTGCAGTACTACCAGCAGGAGTCCTCCAAGCTGCGCCAGCAGATCAGTAGCTTACAAAACTCAAACAGGTGAACATCTGCCAAATCATATGTTGTGTATATAGTACGAGAATTTGCTGTAAAGTTAAATATGTGTGCTGCCAGTCTAACTTGTCTCAAATATCCAGTAGGTCGCTGGTGAGGGACTCTGTCAGCACCATGACCCTGAGGGATCTTAAGCAGCTAGAAGGCAGGCTGGAGAAAGGCATAGCCAAGATAAGAGCTAGAAAGGTATGATGCAGGCATGCAGCTACAGTGTATGAATGTATGTTGGATGTGTTTAATATCATATATACTTACTGAATGCTAATGGACTACGTACTGCTCATATATATTTTTTCCTTCGATTAGTTCCTCACCTATGAACAATGCCTTGATGCAGAATGAGCTGATGTATGCTGAAGTTGAGTATATGCAGAAGAGGGTAAGTACAACATATATAGCAGTGCATTCCTCTAATGACAGTAATTCTCTTTATGTTTTCGACAAAGGATTTTACATCCAGCAACATTTTCTATAATTGTAGGAAATGGAGCTACAGAATGATAACATTTACCTGAGGAGCAAGGTAAATCAGAAATAGCTAGCTGGTTGATCGACCTGAAGAACAGACTATAATTGCCAACATATAATATTTACCATAATATTTCTGCGGTGTGAATCTGTGATTTTCTGCAGGTGTCTGAGAATGAGAGGGGTCAGCAGCCGGTGAACATGATGGCGTCAGGGTCGGCGAGCAGCGAATACGATCACATGGTCTCACTGTATGATTCCAGAAACTTCCTGCAGGCGAACATCATGCAGCAGCAGCAGCAGCATTACTCCCAACAGCTGCAGCCAACTGCCCTTCAGCTCGGGTAAGCAGCTTTCCCAATTATTTCTCTAATTGCATCTATGCTCATGTATAATTTCAGTGTGAAGATAATATACTGTCTTTTCCGTACTCAATTATGCATAGTGTTAATTCGCTCTTGCTACCTTTTTTCCTCTGCAGCCAGCAGTACTTCAACTAGTTTTGCCCCGGACACTGCAGTACACACACGCTAGGTATACATCGTTCTTCTTCTCTCTACATATGGAGAGAAATGCATTTATGTATTTTGGTTACGTGATGTTAATTTTCCTAATTAAGCGGGTACCTCAATTAAGCATGCGTACGTGTTTCTACCTCGCAGATGAAATCTGAAGATGTCCGTGGGTGCATGCAGCTGTCACCGTGCAGGTGTGCCTGGAATGTCGTTGCTCGATCTACGAATAACAGTAGTAACCAGAATTTGTGGATCAGGTGCATGTGGTACTTGTAATGTATATCTATATTTGTTCATCGGCAACTAGGTGCTGGTTAGTCGATCGACCACCACACAAGTGGTCGAGTTCGGCGCGCGCCATCGTGTTGCATATCTTCCCCTGTATTAAATTAATAATTACCGGCGTTTTGAATTTGTGTACCAAAACTGAATGGAACAAGGTGTTAACCAAGGGGCGTGGCTAACTAGAAATGTATGCACACTACAAGGAGTGTTTTGATCTCACATGTAGGAGTTGGACCCTGATAAGTGGCACACATGTGACACGAACACATGGCAACCCCGAATATTTTTATGGCAAGTTAGTGATGCGAGGATGGCAACTTCTTTTTGGATGGTAAGTTTCAATTTTCTTTTTTTTTTTTGGAGGAGAGGGGGGGGGGTTATTTTTTTCTTTTCGGATGCCAACTTTAGTTGTAAAAAACGTCAGGACCGAAGTGCTTTGTGTCACACGTGTGCTATTTATCATTTGTGTTAGATAATAATGAGAATAAACGAGACACGAGAGACACGGATTTTTACGTGGAAACCTTTGCGGGAGAAAACCACGGACGCACGAAGGCGCAATCACTATGATGGAGGAGTATTACAAGCACGAGACGACATGCCGTCTGAGGTGCGACTACATGGGGTATATAAGAGGGCAATACATGAGAGTCCTTGAAGGACAAGTAAACGCGTTGTACTCGTACGCGTCGGTACCGACGCAAAAGGCCCACACCGTATGTACTACGTCTAGTCCAATACGGTAGAATTTGGATCACAATTTAACAATCTCCACCTTGAGCCAAATTCCCTCCAGTAGTCGAAGAAAGTAGATAACTCCATCCAAATCAGCATAAACACCTTGTGCGTCAAAGTCCATAGAACTAGTGAGAAATACCAACTAAGCCTGAGCAAAACTCAAACTTATTGGTAGGAACTGGCTTTGTCATCATGTCAGCAGGATTATCATGAGTATTTATCTTGCATACCTTCAAATCGCCTTCAGCAACAACATCTCGAATATAATGAAATCTGACATCAATGTGCTTTGTCCTCTCATGATACATTGGATTCTTTGTAAGATATATGACACTTTGACTGTTAGAAAATACGGTAGGGCAAAATGAATCTTCACAAAGCTCAGTGTATAAACCTCTCAACCAGATAGCTTCTCTGCATGCCTCAGAAATAGCCATATACTCGGCATCAGTAGTGGAACAAGCCACAATAGACTGCAAAGTTGATCTCCAACTCACAGCACAACCACCAATGGTGAAAACATAACCTGTGAGTGATCTTCTCTTATCCAAATCACCAGCAAAATCAGAATCAACAAAACCAACAAGTCCATCTCTAGTTTTCCCAAACTGTAAATAAGCATTAAAAGTACCACGCAGGTATCTGAAAATCCACTGAACTGCTCTCCAATGCTCTTTTCCAGGATTAGCCATGTATCTACTGACAACACTCAATGCATATGATAAATCAGGACAAGAACAAACCATGGCATACATGAGTGAACCAACTGCACTCGAATAGGGAACTCTAGACATGTACTCAATATCTGCATCTGACTTAGGACATAAAACTGATGATAATTTGAAGTGTGCAGCTAACGGAGTACTTACTGGCTTGGCATTATGCATATTAAAACGACGAAAAACTTTATCAATATATCCCTTCTGACTTAGATATCCTTTTCCAGACGGTCTATCTTTGGATATTTCCATGCCAAGAATTTTCTTTGCTGCACCCAAATCCTTCATCTCAAATTCATTACTCAATTGCTTCTTTAGTTCATTAATATCTGACATACTCTTTGTAGCAATAAGCATATCATCAACATAAAGGAGCAAATAAATAGTTGAACCATTGACAGTTTTCAAATAAACACAACTATCATAATTAGACCTTTTGAAACCTTGAGAGAGCATAAAGGTGTCAAATCTCTTGTACCACCGTCTAGGGGATTCCTTCAATCCATAAAGAGATTTCTTTAACTTACAGACAAGCTTTTCTTTTCCAGGAATAACAAAACCTCCAGGTTGTTCCATATAAATATTCTCTTCTAATTATCTATGTAAGAATGCAGTTTTAACATCCAATTGTTCAAGCTCAAAATTATGCATGGCAACAATACTAAGCAAAGTGCGAATAGAGCTATGCTTCACAACATGAGAAAAGACTTCATTATAGTCAATACCTGGAATCTGACTGTAACCTTTAGCAACTAACCTTGCTTTATATCTTGTCTCATCATTAGGAGAAACACCTTCTTTCCTCTTGAAAAGCCACTTGCAACGAATAGGTTTCTTCTCTCTAGGTAATTTTACTAAATCCCAAGTGCCATTCTTTTCAAGTGATTCCATCTCATCATGCATAGCGGTTATCCACTTATTACTATCACTAGAAATAATAGCCTCGGAATATGAAGAAGGCTCAGAATTACCTTCAATTTCTTCTGCAACAGATAAAGCAAAACAAACAATATTGCACTCTTCAATTAACTTGTCAGGTTTATTAATATCCCGCCTAACTCTGTCACGTGCAAGATTCCAACTGGGCGGAACAATAGGCTGATTTGGAGTGGGAGTGACATTATCATCATTAACGACGGGTTCATCATGTGCATCAACAATTTCATTACCAGATGTATCACCTGAATCAATAACATGCTCCACCTGAACAGTAGGCTCCTGAACAATAAGCTGTTGTTCACTCTCAACGGGAACATTAGTAGATGAAACATCATGTAACATAGCAGATTCATTAAAGATAACATTTCTGCTAATAACAACCTTCTGGGTTCCAGGATTCCACAATTTAAAACCTTTAACACCAGACTTATAACCAAGAAAGATGCATTAACAGCCCTAGGCTCCAACTTTCCATTATCAACATGAGCATAAGCAGTGCAACCAAAAACTCTCAACTGTGAATAATCAGTAGGTGAACCAGACCATACCTCAATTGGAGTTTTCTTATTAAGAGCAATAGATGGTGAACGGTTAATGAGATAACAAGCAGTGGAAGCGGCCTCAATCCAAAAACGCCTATGCAAACCTGCATTGGACAACATGCAACGGGCTCTAGAAATAATGGTCCTGTTCATGCGCTTAGCAACACCATTTTGTTGAGGAGTATAAGTGTAACGCCCCGAGACCGATGTGCCAGGTGTCTTCCAGTTATTCGCCATCGTTGCCATGTCTTTTGCTTGCGTGTTGCATCTTGCCATGTCATCATGTGCATTGCATCATCATGTTTTCAACTTGCATCCATCCGGGTTCCCCCAATTCTCTCCGTTGTCCGTTCTGAGCCCAACCACACTTGCACGTGCCCGCGGCATGTCCGAAATAGTATTTTATAAGTGGCCAGAAAATGTTCTCGGAATGGGATGAGAGTTGACTTGTGGTCTTATTATAGTGTAGATAGACCGCCTGTCAAGTTTCATCACATTCGGAGTTCGTTTGATAGCCCAACCGTTAAACTATAGCGGCAGTATAATCGGTCAAACGTCGGACGTTTCCGGTCTCCGGAAATAGTTGCCGGGTTGCTTTCCCCCCTCTCTTCTCAGCCCACCACCACTCACCGTCAGGCCCTACCTAACCCCTCTTTGCGCCGCGCATAGACCTCTCGTGCGCGTCCGAAACTTACCCGAACCCGACCCGGACTGTCGCCACCGTTGGGTCCGGAACATCCCCGAACATCTGCAAAACGTCTCCGTTTTCTTATTAGGACTTCCTAGCCTTTTTTTAGCGACCATCCGATTACGATCGGAGGGACGAGATAGCCCCTAAGTCTAGTCCACCTGCTATATATTCACCGGACCAAATTTTATCCCAACCCTAAAAACTAGGACATTTGTCCTCCCTAGCCGCCGCCACCTACAGGCTCCTCCCTCCTAGGATCAGACGCCGCCGCCATCTATCAAATCCATCCATCCACAGCGCCTCCTCCTGCCTTCTCCTCTTTGTTTTCGGTAGCAACCCAACCAGCACTCGAGGCCTCCCCTCGATCCAAATCCTCCCCGTTCCTCTCCCTCGTTTTGCGAGCTTGACCAATCGGTCGCCCGAGCCCCGTGCTCCTCCATCCCACCTCGTCGGGTGACGACCGGCACCGTCGCCGGCGACCACGAGTTAAGCGCCCGCGCCCCTGTTCGTCTGCAACTTCTAGTCCCGCACCAGCCTCTGCATCGAGCAGAGACGGACCTCGCCGCCCCGATCCCCTTCGGCAGCAGTCGTCGCTGTCGGCCTGCTACCTCGCCACGCCAGACGCCGCTTGCCTCCGACCGGTTTCCCCGCGCCAAGTCCATCACTGTGCCCCGCTGCATCATTGCACGCGCCGGCCCTCCCCTGTTTCGCCATCGATGTGGGCCGTTCCTCTGCTTTGTCGCCGTCCAGGACCACCGCGAGCCGCCGCTGGATCCCTCCCTCCTCGACTCCAGCAAGCCTCGTCGGAGTCCAAGCCGTCGCCGTTCCGAGCCTGGAGCGGCGCTCCTCCGCCCCTGCACCTGCATCGTGCCACCGCCTGGAGCTCCAAGTCCGTCGGCCTGCCTCCGTTTCGATCCGGCACAGAACGGGACCCCGGCGACCTCCCGTGTCCGGATCCGGCCTCCCATCCCCTGCGCCCGAGCTCCCCTATACTGAAGCCGTTGCCCCGCGCCAAGTCCCTCGTCGCGCCGCCTCGCCAAGTGCCGCCGCTGCTCTGCTTCTGGTCGAGCGCCCCTCACCTCCGCCCGGTTCCTTCACCGCCAAGTCCCGCGCCACGCCGTGCTGTTCACCACCCGGCCGCCTCGAGCCCCGACGCCGGCGGGCCATCACCGTCCTCCGCCCAAGTCCCGCCGCTGCGCTGTTTTTCCTGACGAGCACCGGTGCCGCGACCCTGTTCTTCCTGGAGACGCACACAACGCCAAGCCTCCCGCTCGCCCGTTTTGACCCCGTCCTAGCGCCAGGCGGCCGGTCAACTCCATCCCCTGGGCCGGCCTTTCTCTTCCTTGTTCGGCCCAGCCCGAGCTGGCCGCTGGGTGAGAAGCCCCTCTTACCCGTCTGTTCGTTGGGCCAGCCTTCAGATTCGGCCCAATGTGTTTTTTCCTTGTCTGCGAATTTAGCTATTATTCCTGAGACGGCTGTTTTGCAGAAAAACCCTCTAACTTCATGCATTTAATATCTCCACAACCGTGCATCGGATTAAAACAATTTATATATAAAACTTGCTTAAAATTGTGTCTAGTTTCACAATATGTCACTTTCATCCATGTTCAAATTGTTTAACCTGCTGTTTGCATTAATTTGCTCCTATGCCATGCTAAGATGACTAATTCATAACTAAATAACTGTAACTCCGAATTTACCAAACTTTATATGTAAATGGGGTAGAATTTTGCCTAGTTTATCATGGTGTACATGATTTGCATGTTTAACAACTCTAAAATTGTGTTTAGGTCAGAACAGCACCAAATCTAAAATATGCATATGGGGATTTACCGGAATTTGTTGTTCGTTGTTTCCGGCCTCATTTAAGCTTGACTAGATAGGTAGTTTTCATTTGCTTCACCCTCTTGCCATGTTTAACAACATTTAATATTGTTGGGTACATAAACGAGATCGAACTAAATAACTTGAACGTGGTGTTCACTACTAGGAAAAGACCTACTAATGGCGCACCTAATTTGGCCATTAATGGCGCATTAGTGGTGCGCCATTAGTAGCACGCCATTAGTATGTTTTACTAATGGCGCACCACTGGTGCGCCATTAGTATCTAGTATACTAATGGCGCACCCCAGATGCGCCATTAGTATATACAATAGTGCGCCATTAGTATGCCTCCCAGGGGGCCATGTATACCCAGGTGCTTTGGCATACTAATGGCGCACGACAGCAGGATGCGCCATTAGTAACTTCGGCATACTAATGGCGCACTGTTTAATGATGCGCCATTAGTATCCTTTGGCATACTAATGGCGCACTATGATGTGATGCGCCATTAGTATAAATATTAGGTTTTTTTTTTCTGTTTTTTGCACAAGTTACAAAATGTATAATTGGACAAAATATAGACAGCACACATCAACAACAGATTCATCGAATACAATAGAAGATTAGTCTCTGAATACAATTCATCATTTTAGTCTCTGAATACAAGTCATCATATTAGTCTCCGAATTGAAAAGACCGAACAAAGATAGAACATTATATTACAAGTCTCGAGACCGCGAGTTTGTCTTCACATTACAAGTCGATATCGATCATCTAAACTACCATCACATAGAAGAGAGCTGCGGTCATCACGATGAGCATCATCATGATGAAACTCGTCTTCATCCGGTTCCTCCAACGCTCCCTCCCCTCTCCCGCTAGATAGCGGGCGTATCTAGATTTGGCCTCGGCCCTAGTGGCGTACCCTTTGTAACTGTTACCGCTGAATCGGTGAACCTGTCTCCGACACTCCTCCCAGTCGTCGTAGACTCCGGGAACCTTACCCTTGTACACGACATACCACCACATCGCTATGCAGTAGCCAAACGAAACGTTAGTACCAATTCACAGACAATACATAAGCAATATATAAGTATGCAACAGAACGATCGGAAGAGAAAAGCAAGACATTAATAGCATCGATTACATCTTAAGTTGAACGACTCTCGAAACCAAAGAGACATACTACAAGTTCATTAAATTTTAATTACAACATGAGCCAATCGATGTTTCAGAACTAGACACAGCATCACTGCTTTCGACTCGACTCAAGGGACCGGAGCGTGGATGAAGCCGCCGTCTATCGTGGGAGTCATGAAAGAACGGGCGTTGTCAGCCTGCATTTGTAGGATTGTGTCGATGTCACTGTTGGACGGTTGATTTCTGAGGTAGAACCGCCCCGCGGTACGAAGGACATCTTGATGGATGATTTCCGCAAACTCCGACTGGATGCGAAAGAATTCTTGTCTGATGTCCGCGTCCTGGATTGCCGACACGCTCGCGGCCCAATCTTTGAGTCTATTCGGTAGCAGAAGTTGATGATGGTCCCGTACGATCGCCCACATGTGATGGATGGCGTAGTAGGCACCCTTCTGACCGCCAGGCGGCTGCTTGACGCAGCAGAACGTCGTATTGTGGGAGAACACCTGCTTGCCGTACTTACGAATAGGCCCGGTGAAGGTGCCTCCAGATTTTACGTAGCCGGGGAGAACATCATCAAGAACCTTCTTGACATTTGTGTAGTCTACGTTCGACTGACGGTCCGGGTCAAAATACGTGGCCATGGAATATTTGGGGCTTAGGAGGATGAGCGTGCAACGTGTGTCACTGCAGAAAACACAAAATGTTAAAAGAAAAACGATCGAAATCTAAGAATTCATATGTTACGGGGCGGTTGAGGGGAGGACTTACTCGGGAAAGTAAGGCACGAGGAAGTTATCCTTATCTTGGTTTGCCAGAATGACGCCTTCGAGGTAAGAACTCGTGACTTGCCGGTCCCCAGCGCTGCCCAAGATCTTGGCACGCATGTAGAAGGGGTCGACTATCACGATGTCCGGGGTCTTGTCGCGAATGATCCGCATCTCCATACTCAGCGAAATAGCCGAATGAAGGTGTAGTGCAGCGGATGAAGGTTCAACATAGCGTGGATGTCATCAAACCGCAGGACGGTCGTACCCCCGATGGAGTTATCCACAAAGCCCTTGCCCTCTGGCACCTTGGCCGCGAAAACCGGGTATGCCACATCCTTCTCTCCGAGACGACGCTTCTCCAAAGAAAGAACACTGTCATGCAGACTCCGCATAGCACCGGTTGCAGCATCGAGCATATTTCTCGGTAGCATCGGCCTACCCGCCACATGCACCCTCCTCGAGATATCCTCAGGTGAAGGTGGCCCGTCCTGAGCACGGATCGTACTCGGTGCCGGCTGGCCCGCACCCTTGTTAGTCTTTCTTTTGTGTGCCTTCTTCTTCTCCTGTAATGGGACCGAGTTCTGCTCACAGACCGCCTTCTTGAGTGTGTTGGGGCTGATCATATTTCGCACCTCGCCTATCTGAGGCTCGGTGAAGTCGGCAGCTGGAGGCGTCTCCTGAGAGCTGAACTGCAGACGACGCCTGTTGCAACTTGGCTTCTCCGCGGTACCAGCTAGATCGCGCACGTCTTTTGTTGGGTTGGGTTCTTGAGAAGGAGGCCCCATGAAGTCGCCACCGTACCCATGATCGGCAAAGTACCGATCGACGTTGGCAAATGTATCGTCGTCGTCATCGTTCTGATCCTGTGCCATATGCATGTTTGGATCCAGTGGCATAGGGATGTCCGGCACCATTGCGGCGGTCTTGCCATGGGGCCGACTTGGCGCCGGCACGACTGGCGGTGTTGTCTTTGGGGTGGTGTCCTCCGCCCCCAAATGAATCTGGCTCTTCGGCCAAAGCAAGGGCCAGCTCAGGCAGGCGCTGAGGGTCATCACGTCATCATCGTCGGCCCCGACGGGTCGAATCGGAGGTAACAACTCGTCGCAGCCTGGCAGCACCCGAACCAGTTGAACCCTAAACAAGTTGGGTGGCATCTGGGTACCGTGGAACAAGGGGTTGCCCGGTTGAATGATTTTGCCCTTGGCGACATCGACCAACTCGTTGTTCACGAAGTGCAGGAGAGTGCACGGAACGTCGGCGGCGCCCTGCGAAAACATGTAGGGCGTCAGGGATGCCCAGTCAAAGGCAAGGAGATGAAGTCCTCGGCCTAGAGAGGCTTAATTAGTTACCGTGATGATGGCGTCGAGCTCGGCTAATGTCGAGGCACCGCCAATGGCGGGCGTGCAGTTGACGGAGGGGCCGCTTGCTGCAGAGGTGCCGGCCAACGTACACCCGGGTGCATTAAGCTCCCGTGCCGGCGTCGGAGACACCAATGCCGCCTCCGCCGGAGACACCAATGGCCCCGCCATCGCGTTCTGCGAGTTGCTGGCCATGAAGCTAGAAATCGGGGGCGGCCCCTGTTGGCCGCCCGCAATCCACGCACTAATACCGTGGATCAAGGTAGGCACAATGGCGGTGATCGTCGCTCCGAGTTGTTGTTGCACTTGCTCTTGGACAATCTCCGGAATCCGCGCCACCTGTGCCCTGAGTTCTTGAACCTCACGCGCCTGGCTTTCCGAGCTGGTCTTTTTCTCCTTTCGCCCACCAATGTTATAGTATGACGACCATTTTGTCGACAAGCCTTTGCCGGCCACACGACCAGCTGGCGTCGGCTTACTGAGCTTATCCTTGTTCTTCATTACATTCAACGCCCTATTTAGAGTGGTGTCCCAAGGGTTGCTCTTAGTCGACCCCGCGCTACTGCTTTTAGTCGCCTGCGGAAGGAATGAGAACCATTTAGAAATTTGGCTTCATTAATTAGAATGCAACCATATGGAGCTAATTACGCGAGGGTGTATTCCTTACCAGAACAAGCTCAAGCGCCCTGGTCTTCGGATCCGTGGTAAGCTCCTTTGTTTTCGGGTCCTTCTTGTACCGGGCCCTGACAAAGTTCCTGGTCTGCTTGTCACCGTATTTATCGAAGAGGGGCGGTAGGCCTTGCTCGGCACGGTCCGCCTCCTCCTTGTCCCATATAGGCTCCGCCACTCTGTAACCGCCGGGACCAAGTGTGTGTTCCCCTAAGTTCAGTTCCCGCATTTCTTTCCCCCACTTACTTGATTCGGAGCTTGCGGTGCTCGAGCAATTGATCTTGAAGTCGTTGTAGTCATCTTCGGTGATCGAAGGATTTTTCTCCTTGATCTTCTCATAACTCTCACCTTTCTCGGTCATTCTCTTCACATTGCTTTTCCAAGTAGACAGGGCCGTGCTCATCTTCGTGAGGGCAGCATTGTTCACTTTATTCCCTTTGAGGCTTGTGTTTTCAAATTCAGCGGGGAACTTGTATCGTTCGTGCAGCTTCGTGAAGAGGAGGTTGCGCAAATTCCCTCGGTCAGGATGCCTGAGGTTCTCGGTGTTGATCGAGACGGTGCTCCGGAGAATGCACCCGAGCTGAAGCGAGTACCCCTTGACTATTCGTTCGGGCGCCGTTGGATTCCCGTTGGAGTCCACTTCAGTAACTTCCTCCTTGAGGGTGCGGAGCACGGTCGGGCGCCGGTCCTTCCGTTGCCTCTTCGGTTGGCTGCCATCTGTGCGTGCGCCGCCATCATCAGTGGTGGCATCCTCGGCAGCAGCATCAGTGGTGGCATCAGTGGGGTCATCCTCGGCGATACCATCAGTGGTCTCAGGATCGGTGGGGAAGGCGGCGTCCTCATACAAGTGAGGTTGTTCCTCCATCTCCTGGGACAGCTCCCAGAATTTCTTGCCGCCCGAACCCCCGGCCTCATCGTTGTTGGCCATGTTTCTCTATAAATAGGAACAAAGTTTGGTCAAAAAGTTGGTTATTGTCAAGGAACAAGATCATGGTATCATCATTTAGGGTTTTTCGACACCGAGGCATCCTAAAAGCTAAGCTTTTATCATTGAGGGTTTTTCAACGCCGAGGCACCCTAAAAGCCTAAGCTTTCATCATTTCGGTTTTTAGCGACACCGAGGCACCCTAAAAGCCATGCATTAGTCACAAGTACGCCGGGGCACTTGATCCTACTTAATTAACTACTAAGATACCCGGGCCCATGCATTAGTCACAAGTACCCCATATGTCCTATTTTTAGCAAAGTCATGCTAAAATTCACGGAAAATTTCAGCATGACCTTTGCTGAAAATAGGACATATGGAGTACCCGAATTTGCCGGAACGGAAGTTAATCGACATTCCAGCAAACTCAAGGGCCTCTTGGGTGGACAAGGCAAAAAAGGACACGATGGTCGGAGACATGACCTTTGCCTAACAGTTCTGAACTCCTGCCAAAACTGAACACAACATATATATACCAAGCATCTTGCCAGCTAGTAGACCAGCTAGTAGACCATCATTTGTCAGGCCATATTGAGGCCAAACAGAAAACCAATGTGGGCATGGCACAAAGTCCATGACCAGAACAGGAGACATACCAAGCACTAAATGAGGACAGAAACAGATATTTAGAACAATTAGTTATTAGCTAAAATGTCTTGCTTGAATGCGTCACAATTTATTCACTACTCCAAGGAGTACTATTTCTCACAATCCCAAGGAGAATAACTGTCAACAGAAAACAAAACACTTATGGTAGTATGTTGATGTCCAGCCAATGCACAGAAGTTAAAGGCACCCATTTAACTACGAAACAGCATTTTTTTGGAGCAACACTCTTAACACTGGAGAATGAAAACTGAACTCAGTCATTACTCATTAATACAACTTTTTGGTAGCAAAGTAGATTGACAGCTCTTGCATAAGAGAACAGGAAAGTAGTGATTGTATAATAAATCATATAACTTACAGGAGGGGTTATCCGATATTCTGGCTTTATAACAACTTGTATGCCCACTGCAGCAAAACAATGAATTACGTTACTAACCATGAACTGATCTCAATAACAGTACAGAAGGGCACAATATTGGGCAGTTTGTTAGTCTGGCATGGTAGCAACAGTAAAATATATACAAGCAGGCACTCCCTTCTCTGTATACCAATTCAAAGTCCAACCAATGTCTCACAATATTTTTCAATTTTCAGCATGACCCCCTTCTTCGCGAGGAAGCATGCTCTGACAAGCTAAGTTAAGTTACACATGTAATGGCCAAATTGGGGGAAATTACTAGCTAAACAAGTTTAAGCGCACACACATGCTGGCTACAAGAGAAATGATAGGGTTAAAAGACCAACAAACAAACTCGTGTAAAACTGCCTCAGTTTTAGGTCTAGATTGTTCAATTCCACTTTCCACTCACGAAACCACTCTCAGTTCGATCGAACGAAAGATCAATAGTGGCCAAAACTGAAGAAAAAACTGAATAAAAGCATGACTTGCATACAGAGCACATACCAAGCAGCGGCCTAAAATAGCAAGCATCAAATTAGTAGCAGTATCAAACTGGAAAAAGTACATCCATCGATTTCTAAGAATCGGTAGCATTACCAAATTATCAACTAGCACTAAGCAGCAAGCAGCAAGCAGCAAAAGGGCACTGATTTAGTACCATTGACAGTTCACAGCAGCAAAAATCTGAGACGTACTAACACGAGCTATCAATCACAGTAGCAAAACAAATCCATTCGTCCATCTATTCAATATGCAACAGCAACATCCACCCATCCGGCTAACAAACAGAGGGGTGGGGAACAGGGAGATGAGAGGCACCTGTTCTCGAAGGAGATGTGGGCGGCTGGTCAAAGCAGGGGCGACGGGAGGGCCGGGGGCTTGTCGAAGCAGAGCAGCAACGACGGGGGGGAGGGCCGGCGGGAGGCGGCCAGGCAGGGCCTAGCGCTGGCGATGCTGAGAGGAAGGGGCCGACGATGCTGACCGGGCCGGCGAGGCAGGATCGCCCTGGCGGCGGCGCGGATCCTCCCTTGAAGGCTCGAACCCTAGCCGCTGTGGGAGGGAGGAGCGGGGTGGCAAAGGAGACGACTGTGGGGGCGTGGGGACTGCGGAGCGGGAGGAGGAGCCCGATGAGGTGGACGGGGCGGCGTCCGGGCCGCCGGCGACGAGGGGGAGGAAGGGGAGAGGGAGGCGGCGGGGGCACGGTGGAGGGAGGGAGAGGGAACTGGCGAGGGGGAGAGGGAAGGGGGGATCGGGTGAAGGGGGAGAGGGAAGGGGGGATCGGGCACAATACTAATGGCGCACCACCCCTCGGTGCGCCATAAGTACATCCATACTAATGGCGCACCTCACCATGGTGCGCCATTAGTACTTTTTTTTTCTTATAGCAATGGCACAATACTAATGGCGCACCACCCCTTGGTGCGCCATAAGTACATCCATACTAATGGCGCACCTCACCGTTGTGCGCCATTAGTATTTTTTTATAAGACAGTAATAATTTTTTAAACTTGTTTAAATCATAACAGTAATATTTTTTTTATAAGACAGTAACAGTAATATTTTTTTATAAGACAGTAATAATTTTTTAAAAAATATCATCAAACAGTAATGCCGGTGGAGCGGGGGAGGGTGCACGGGGTGCGGGGGGTCGGCGGCGGTGGTTGAGTAGGGGAGGGGTGCGGGGGGTCGGCGGCGGCGGTTGAGTAGGGGAATCGAGGGTGCGGGGGGTCGGCGGCGGCGGCCGGTGGACCGGGGGGTGCTCGGCGGCGAGGGGGACCGGATCTGGCGAGGTGGGATAGCGATCGAGATGGAGGGGGATCGAGATCGAGTGTCCATGAAATTTAAAAATATTCATGATAGTTCAAAAAGTGCCCATGAAATACAATCGAGAAATGAAGGCTACGATTTAAATACAATCGATCTTAGCTAGCTATCTGTTCACAATCTTCTTGCCCTTCTTTTTCGCAAATGGAGTTCTTCTGTGGAACGGACGTCCTTTAGGTAGGGTGGTCCTGCTTCTTCTTGTGGTGTATGCTGCTACTTCATCATCGTCGTCATGTTCGATCCTCGGGTCACCGTACTTGTCGAAGTCTTGCTCATTGGCTACTCCATCCATTCCGATGATCTTCCTTTTGCCTCTGATCACGACAACACGACTGGGCTTTGACGGGTCGGTAATGAAGAAGCATTGGTCCACTTGGGAAGCCAGTACCCATGGCTCATTTTTCGCGGTGACGTTTGCGCCCGCGGTCTTGGATTTGGCTTCGGGTATAACCATGGTGGTGAAATACCGGTCTTCTTTTAGGACGCTCTTGGCCCATCTGACACGGAACATCGGGACCTTCTCTCCAGCGTAGCTCAGCTCCCAGATCTCCTCGATCCTTCCGTAGTATCTGTCCTTGTCGTTACCGATGTAGGATTCCATCGTTACCCCGGAGTTCTGATAACCATCGCTCTTCATGTCCTTGGCCTCAGTGTAGAATGTGTAGCCGTTGATATCGTACGCCTCATAGGTCATCAGGTTGTGCTCGGCGCCCTGTGACAAGGCGAATATGAGTTGTTCTTCCGCGGAAGAATCCTCATGTAAAGGGTACGACAGAAGCTTCTGCTTGAACCAACGCGTGAAACATGAGTTGTGCTCTTTGAGTATATCTTCGTCCGTCCTCTGTTGGCCTTGGTCATTGTACGTCTTCTTAATAAAGGTTTTGTGCTGTACCACCCAAGGATCGACCACGTCTATGTGTTGTAGCGCGACTAGGTTTGCTCTTTCAAAGTCGGCGAGTCGACCCTCGAAGTCGACATGCATTTCGCAACGACCCTCACGGTGACCCCATCCAGCGAGCCTGCCGAGGTGCTTGTTGACGGGCAGACCAACGGGGTTCTCAATGCCTAGATAATTCGTGCAGTAGGAGATGCACTCTTCGGTCAGAAAGCCCCTGGCTATGCTTCCCTCTGGACGTGACATGTTGCGAACGTATCCTTTGATGACACCATTCATCCTTTCGAACGGCATCATGCTGTGCAGGAACGTCGGCCCGAGTTGGATGATGTCGTCCACGATATGGACCAGCAGATGCACCATAACGTCGAAGAATGCGGGCGGGAAGTACATCTCAAGCTCGCATAGTATCACCACGATCTCTTCCTGTAGCCTTCTGAGTTGCCTCACGCCAATAGACTTCCGAGAGATGACGTCGAAAAAGTTGCATAGGCCAAATAGGGTTTCACGGACGTGCGCGTCCATGATCCCACGGATTGCAACTGGAAGTATCTGCGTCATCAGCACGTGACAGTCGTGAGACTTCATCCCGCTGAACTTCAGCTTCGCTGGGTCTAGGTATCTGCTTATCTTCCCCGCGTAACCGTAAGGAAGTTTTACTCCTATGAGGCAGGTGAAAAACTGCTCGATCTCCTCCTGACTTAGAGTGAAGCACGCGGGAGGGTAGTCATTTCCGGTCTTCTTGGCCTTCTTGCCTTTGCGACGACTTTCCGTGTCCTGCTTCGCCTCATCATCATCATCATCATCATCATCATCATGATCATCATATATAGCGTGAAGCTCCTACCTGATGCCCATTGATTTCAAGTCTGCCCTTGCTTTCGGCCCATCTTTGGTCCTCTCTGGCATGTTGAGCAGGGTACCAAGCAGACTCTCGCACACGTTCTTCGTGATATGCATGACATCAAGGCTGTGAGGCACACGGTGGATCTTCTAGTACGGCAAGTCCCAGAAAATAGACCTCGTTTTCCATACCTTCAGCAGCGGCTCTGGCGCCTTTCGCTTCTTTCCCGGCTCTGGCGCCTTTTGCTTCTTTCCCGGCAGTGGGCAGTCTTTCCAATTTTTCAACAGCTCGTCTATTTCCTCGCCGCTCCTCGTACACGGGTGTCCTCGGGGTTCGGTTTCACCATCGAACAGATCCTTGCATTTTCTCCACGGGTCATCGTCGCGAAGCCACCTTCGATGTCCCATGAACACGGTTTTCGAAGACCCGGGATCTCTATCTAGCTGGCGATACGTTGTGTCATCCATGCACCTGACGCATCCAGAAAATCCGTGGACCACCTGCCCCGCGACATATCCATAACCGAGATAGCCGTGCACCGTCGTGAGCAGCGTGACTCTCATAGGGAAATATTCTTTTTCTGCGGCGTCCCACGTATTGGCTGGCGTTTTCCACAGCGTGTCAAGCTCCTCTTTCAGCAGCCCCAGATACAGATTGATGTCGTTCCCTGGTTGTTTTGGTCCTTCAATTAGCATACTCATGTGAATGCACTTCCTCTTCATGCACAACCAGGGGGGAAGGTTGTACATCCACACAAACATAGGCCAGGTGCTATGTGTGCTTCTCTGGCTGCCAAACGGATTGACTCCATCGGTGCTCGCGCCCAGCACGATGTTCCTTGGATCGTTCCCAAATTCTGGGTCTTCGAAGTTCAACGCTTGCCACTGGCTCGCATCCTTAGGGTGACTCAGCATCTTGTCTTTTTTATCTATCTCCGGATCATTTGCGTCATCTTCTCGCTTCTTCTCCTCCCTATCTGCGTGCCAACGTAGGAGCTTTGCTACCTTAGGGTCCGGGAAATACCGCTGCAGACGAGGAGTGATCGGAAAGTATCACACCACTTTTCGAGGAGCTTTCTTCCTCTTCTTGTATCGAGTGACGCCGCACACCAGACATATGGTAGACTCCACGTGCTCGTCCTGATAAATGATGCAATTGTTCATGCACACATGGTATTTCACGTGCGGTAAATCCAGAGGACACACGATTTTCTTCGCCTCCTCCAAACTGGTCGGGCACTTGTTCCCCTCGGGAAGACGTTCGTGCCAGAATGACATGTTCTCGTCGAAGCATGCGTCGATCATTTTGTGTTTTACCTTCATCTCCAGAGCCATGAGGGTTACTTTCAGGCGGGTATCCTCGGGCCTGCATCCTTCATACAATGGAGTAACCGCGTCTAACTCAAGTTGATCCATCTTGGCTTTCTCTCGGGCGGTAGCTCTTGCGTTATCCGTCTGCTTGAGAAGCAGCTCTTGAATATGAGGGTCCTGCACCCAGCCCATCGATGGTCCAGCATCGTATGCTCCGCCGGCATCATCATCTTCATGATCATGCCCGTCATCTGCTCCGGCATCTTCCACATCATCATGTCCTGCATCTTCTACATGATGACTGTGTACAGCATCACCGTCGTGATCATCTCCTGGGGATTCTTCGTCTTCTTGCCCGCCCGAGCCGCGGTGGTTGTCTTGCTGCCCTTCCTCATTTCTTGCCCGGCCCCCATGGACGACTTCGTAGTCATCTTCATCACCTTGCCACCGATAGCCATCCATGAAACCACGCAAGAGCAGGTGGTCCCGCACCTGCCCGGATTCCGGGTCCGCAATAAGGCTCTTCAGCTTGCATCTTCGACACGGACATCTTATCTCCGTCTTGTTCTTTTGAAGCATCTCGGCCTTCGCGGACCTCAAAAACCTATTCACGATGCCTTCGGTCATCATGCGGACCATGGTCGCCTGCGGGGTAGAGCAGAACGATATTTTAGAACCAAGAAAAAATTTGGCATGACTTTCCCTAAAAATAGGACCAAAAAGAATGCTTAATGCCAAAATTCTCGCCGAAACAGAAATGAATCGGCAAAATATTGGCAACTATCGAATTTGAAATACCGGTACACCTCCAAACACAAACACATATGCAACACCACAAACATATGCAACACCACGAACATACATAGATCTAGCTAGGCCATAAAAAGTGCATGTGCACATTGTTGTAGGGAGAACAACATAAATATAGCTTCCCCCCTTACTTACCTATCAAAACAAGGTAATTTAACCACTTAAATTGAATGAATCTATGGTGGAAATGAGGTGAAAAAGAGGAGGCACCCGAGATAAGGAGGAGGTGGAGAGAATGAAGTGGGGAGAAAGTGAGTGTGGGTAGGAGAGGCTGTCCAAAATATCTTGTTGCTGCCCACTTACTAATGGCGCACCAACTCTAAATGCGCCATTAGTAATCCAGGTTACTAATGGCGCACCTCCTGGTGGTGCGCCATTAGTAGTTTTGCAAAAAAAAATACTAATGGCGCACGGTGGAACAGTGCGCCATTAGTAGTTTTGCAAAAAAGGGAATAAAAATATAATAAAAAAAACAACATTAGTGGCGCACTGTGTCTGGATGCGCCATTAGTATGTTTGGACAGTCGCACTAGTTAAATTTTTTTTGATACTAATGGCGCACCCGGGGCCAGGTGCGCCATTAGTAGTTTCAACTCTAATGGCGTATCAGAAGGTGGTGCGCCATTAGTATATACTAATGGCGCACTGCTTGTCTGGTGCGCCATTAGTGTCAATCCCATCTATAGCCCTTTTTCTAGTAGTGGTTTCGTCAATATGCAACGGAGTTGCATATTGAGCTCCACTTAATTTGTAGGATTGCTTGTGCACTTTGCCATGCCATGCCTCATTAAACCGGACATGCATCATACTTGTTTGCGCATCGTGCCATGCTTATGTGGTGGTTGTTTACTATGTTGTTTGCTTTCTTTCCGGTGTATTTCTTCTCGGTAGTCCGGTAACGTCGCGTTTGTGAGGACCCGTTCGACTACGTTCGTTTGTCTTCTTCATGGACTCATTCTTCTTCCTTGCGGGATTTCAGGAAAGATGACCATACCCTCGAAATCACTTCTATCTTTGCTTGCTAGTTGCTCGCTCTTTTGCTATGCTTATGCTGCGATACCTACCACTTGCTTATCATGCCTCCCATATTGTTGAACCAAGCCTCTAACCCACCTGGTCCTAGCAAACCGTTGATTGGCTATGTTACCGCTTTGCTCAGCCCCTCTTATAGCATTGTTAGTTGCAGGTGAAGATGAAGTTTGTTCCTTGTTGGAACATGGAGATGTTGTTCCTTGTTGGAACATGTTTACTTGTTGGGATATCACAATATCTCTTATTTAATTAATGCATCTATATACTTGGTAAAGGGTGGAAGGCTCGGCCTTTTGCCTAGTGTTTTGTTCCACTCTTGCCGCCCTAGTTTCCGTCATATCGGTGTTATGTTCCCGGATTTTGCGTTCCTTACGCGGTTGGGTGATAATGGGAACCCCTTGACAGTTCGCCTTGAATAAAACTCTTCCAGCAATGCCCAACTTTGGTTTTACCATTCGCCACCTAGCCTGTTTTTCCCTTGGGTTCCACGGACTCAAGGGTCATCTTTATTTAAACCCCCCTGGGCCAGTGCTCCTCTGAGTGTTGGTCCGACCGAGCAGACTGCGGGGCCACCTCGGGGCAACTTGAGGTTTGATTTTACTCGTAGGATGTCTCATCTGAGTGTGCCCTGAGAACGAGATATGTGTAGCTCCTATCGGGATTTGTCAGCACATTTGGGCGGTGTTGCTAGACTTGTTTTACCATTGTCGAAATGTCTTGTAACCGGGATTCCGAGCCTGATCGGGTCTTCCCGCTAGAAGGAATATCCTTCGTTGACCGTGAGAGCTTGTGATGGGCTAAGTTGGGACTCCCCTACAGGGATTTGAACTTTCGAAAGTCGTGGCCGCGGTTATGGGCAGATGGGAATTTGTTAATGTCCGGTTGTAGAAAACCTGAAGTTTAACTTAACTAAAATGCATCAACCGCGTGTGTAACCGTGATGGTCTCTTTCCGGTGGAGTCCGGGAAGTGAACACGGTGTTGGAGTTATGCTTGACGTAGGTTATTCTAGGATCACTTCTTGATCATAGTTTTTATCGATCGTGCCTTGCCTTCTCTTCTCGCTCTCATTTGCGTATGTTTAACCACCATATATGCTAGTCTCTTGCTGCAGCTCCACCTCATACCTTTTACCTTACCCATAAGCTTAAATAGTCTTGATCGCGAGGGTGTGAGATTGCTGAGTCCCCATGACTCACAGATACTTCCAAAACCAGTTTGCAGGTGCCGATGTTACCGAGCAGGTGACGCAAACAAGCTCAAGGAGGAGCTCGATGAAGATCTTGTCCTTTGTGTTGTTCCGTTTCCAGTTGATTAGTAGTGGAGCCCAGTTGGGGTCGATCGGGGATCTGTGTAGCACTTGGGGTAGTCTTCTTTTATTTTGGGTTCCGTAGTCGGACCTTGATTGTATCTGGTTGATGTAATGCTTTATTCATGTAATTGTGTGAAGTGGCGATTGTATGCCAACTATGTATCTTTTTCCCTTATGTATTACATGGGTTGTGTGAAGATTACCTCACTTGCGACATTGCTTTCAATGCGGTTATGCCTCTAAGTCGTGCTTCGACACGTAGGAGATATAGCCGCATCGAGGGCGTTACAATAAGGAACGGTGTAATGTCTGACAATGCCTTCAGACTTGCAATAATTCTTAAATTGCTTAGAACAGAATTCCATACCATTATCAGTGCGAAGTATTTTTACCTTCTTTCCAGTTTGTCTCTCAATCATAATCTTCTACTCCTTAAAAGCTGAGAATGCTTCATATTTATGCTTCAAGAAATAAGGTCAAACTTTTCTCGAATAATCACCAATAGTAGTCAGCATGTAACTAGCACCACCTAGTGACTTCTTGCGAGATGGTCCCCATAAATCAGAATGGACATAATCAAGAATACCTTCGGTTGTATGAGTCAAAGTGTTGAACTTCACCCTCTTGTGCTTGCCGAAGATACAATGCTCACAAAATTTCAATTTATCAGGTTCATATCCATCAAGAAGACCTCTCTTATTTAACTATGCTAAACCAAGTTCACTCATATGTCCAAGACGCATATGCCAAAGGTTAGCAGCATCACAATCAGAATTCTTTGAAACAACCAGAGTAGCGTTACCTGAAACGGTAGAACCTCGAAGGTAATAAAGACCATTGGTCGAACTTAAGTCACCTTTCATCACAATAAGGGAACCTTTGGTGACTTTCAAAACACTATCTCCACCTGAATACTTTTACCCCTTTACATCAAGGGCACTCATAGAAATAAGATTTCTCTTCATCTTCGGAATATACCGAACATCTGTCAAAGTTCTGATTATGCCATCAAACATCTTGATTCGAATAGAACCTATGCCTTCAATCTTGCATGGTGAATTATCCAAACCCAAAACGGAACCAGCAGAAGTAGTGGAATCAAAAGTATTAAACCAATATCTATGTGGACACATATGAAAAGTGCATGCAGTGTCAAGTACCCACTCATCATTGGTCTCAGAACATCCAGCAATAATGACAAGAGCATCATCGGAACTATCATCACGAGCAACATTAGCAGAATTTTCACCTTGTTTGCTACCTTTCCACTTTTCCTTGTTCTGCAACTTGAAACACTCAGAGATATCATGCCCGTCTCTCTTGCAATACCTGCAATACTTCTTGTCTCTGGATTGCGACCGGCCTCTATAGCCGTTCTTACTTTTGCCTTTGTTTCCATCATGTGAGTTCTTCTCCTTTGTCCTGCCACGAACAGATAATCCCTCGACTTGGGATGAACTCGAATCATCATGAGGCACCATTAGTTTCATCTTCTCCTTAGAGTTCAAAGCTTCATAAACTTCATTAAGCGTGAGAGTATCACGACTGTATAATATGGTGTCTCTAAAATTGGTATAAGAACTTGGCAGTGAACAAAGTAACATTAAAGCAGTATCTTCCTCTTCATACTTAACCTCCATTGAAGCTATATCAGATATGATCTCTTTAAATTTAGAAATATGATTCAAAACATTACCTCCCTCGAGTAACCTGTGCAGGAATAATTTTTGCTTCAGATGCATCTTGCTGGTGAGATCTTTAGTCATGCAAATCCCTTCCAGCTTTAACCATAGAGCGGCGGCAGTTTTCTCGCTCAAAACTTCCTGCAAAATATTATTATGCAAATGGAGTTGAATTTGTGACAAAGCCTTACAATCAATTCTTTTCTCCTCATCAGTCCAGTCCTGAATTCTGTTCTTCCCAAAACTATCCAGTGCTTCATCATAGTCGTACTGTGCCAACAACGCCCGCATCTTGACTTGCCATAGGGTAAACCTTGTGTCACGGTCTAGCAGCGGAAGATCGTTCTTCATGGATGCCATGAGTCGATAAAACTGTGTACACAAAGTAGTACAAGCCGAAAGAAAATTCTTGATAGATTTAATTTGCGGAGCAAAGAACAAAAAAAGATAGCACCTGGTAGCTCTTCATGTGGATGTAGCAATCAGATGAGAAAATAAATCTAATGTACTAGTACTCAATAGTATTAGCCTTCACGTGAGCAGTACCGCAGCAGTACTACTAGTACTTGCTTCACATCATGATTGAGAGCAGCCTCTAGACTTATTTGTTTTTGTACTCACGTGTACTTGCAACAGCAGCCGCCTTCGATGTTGAGGCAGCAATAATCGTGGACACGCACGGTGCTTTGGACGACAAGATTGATCTCCACCATTGCGTACAGATTGATATGACGTAGCTGCCGCTCCATGCGCCGATCGACTGAACGCGGGTCGGACTCGGCTTCGTACGGCGACGGACCAGAAATTGATATGGTTTCGGAAGGACGGATCGCCTGACATGTGCATCGGCGCACACGGAACCCTAATCCTCTCGATCTAAAAAATCTCGTATCTGTAACTTGGCTCTGTATACCACTTGTTAGATAATAACAAGAATAAATGAGACACGAGAGACACAGATTTTTACGTGCAAACCCTTGCGGGAGAAAACAACGGACGCACAAAGGCGCAATCACTATGATGGAGGAGTATTACAAGCACGAGACGACAGGCCGTCTGAGGTGCGACTACATGGGGTATATAAGAGGGTAATACATGAGAGTCCTTGAAGGACAAGTAAACGAGTTGTACTCGTACGCGTCGGTACCAACGCAAAAGGCCCACACCGTATGTACTACGTATAGTCCAATATGGTAGAATTTGGATCACAATTTAACAATTTGGGTAGGAGTTTGATCCAGCATGTTAATTGCCCCATAAATTTTCCATGTCCACTCCTGCTATGCATGAATCTGCCGCGTTTAGAAATCCATGCATGTTTGCAACATATTTTTGTACGAGTTAATCCACATGTGCGGCTGGGTTTGCAGAAACAACCTAGTCGCCTCGCAAAAAAACCACCTAGTGATGGTGTCCTAGACTAGGTGGTGCTAGCCATGTCGACTCCCGGGAATGTGGAAAACAGCCTAGTCTCCTCGCAAAAAATAACCACCTAGTTATGGTGTCCTAAACTAGGGGGTGCTAGCAGCGTCAGCTCCCGGGAATGTGGGCCGGGCTGAGGACCCCAGGACTATCCGCAAGTGGGCCACGTTTATGGGCCCAGGAGTGTCAAGAAAGAATCTATCGAGTACTTGGCGCACACTCCAAGACTTGGAGGCAATCTTCGGCACGTTTACCCTTTAGATACAACCAACCTATGTGTAACCCTAGCTCGGTATCTTCGGTGTCTATATAAACCAGAGGACTGAAACCATAGAGGACCACACATATGCACACGATCTTGTGGTTGATGAACCCCCCCCATCAATCAATACAACTGAAGCAGGACGCAGGGTGTTATCTCTTTGAGATAGCCCGAACCTGGGTAAAATCATGTGTCCCTGTTACCATCGTGCCAAGGCAACCAGCTCTGGATCCCCTACCCGAGATTTGCTAGATTTGACTCCATCATTGGTGTCTGATGAAGGTCCCTCTAAGTAGTCGAAGCGGTTCGATGGTGTTCATGACCGGTCTGGAGATCGACACCAACACGATTCTCACGCCGGAATTTCCTTGCCTCGGCTTGGCCGAGCAATCGGAGAAAATCGAAACTCTCATGGTCGAGGCATCGAACTGGATGAATCAGACTCCCATGGCTATAGATCTAGCCAAGGAACAACAGTTGACCCGCACCCAAGCATCAACGTCATGTCTAGCTTGGAACAGAAGTTATGTCTCATCAGAGCAAACCTGGAGTAAGGATTTGATGACTCGAGGCGATGGCCAGACATGTTAGTCCCCGTGACATACCTAGGGTTACTGTCAGATCAACCTGGGAGAAATCATCTTGGGAACCGATGTTAGAACAGATCGAGGATAAATTTTTGCTCCCACCCACCACCCATGTGGACTATCATCTCGGTAACATAGGACGAGCCGACATTTGGGATCTAGCTCTAGTCGAACAAAAAAGTGGAGAAACCGTCCAACAATTATGGACACGCTTTCTGTCGAAGAAAAGCGAGATCCAAGACTATATATAGACGATGAAGTATTAATAGCGTTTCACCTCTACATTTGTGATGAAGGAGTCTGTAGAGAAGTATTTCATCACCGCCCGAGGACGTTCGTCAAACTCCCCAATCTAATGGCTAATTATTGTGCCATGGAAAATGCCGGTTTAACCAACCAATGGCGTTGATTTAGAGCAGACGGCAGAGGTAAACGCTCTCGTCAAAATAAGAGGCCTAAACACAACAACGACGCGAAGCACGCCAAACAACTTCCACAAAAGAAGAGTCAAACAACTAGTGGTGATGTTAAATCACTACTAGACACTATACTCAACCAATCATGTTCAATCCACACCAAATCGTTGGATAAACTGACCACCCACACGAAATGGGATTGTTGGATCCCGAGGCAGGTGACAAAAGGAGGTTCCTTGATAACCCCGGTGGCAGACTAAGCCCAGGTAAAGCAATAGGCCACGACTAAGGACAACACTCAACCGAGGTCAAGAACGTGCTTACGATCTAAAAGATGCACTCCTCGCGAAATCAACAAAAGATAGCTCTCTTCAAGAGTTCTGTATCATTGTAAACATGACAACATTCGAAGATACCTAGTCGGATGTCCCAATCACCTTGGATCATCAAGACCAGCTGATTGGACTCCACAGCCAAGGAGTTGCGGCTCTCGTCCTCGACCCCCTAATTGATAGTTATCGACTATCCAAGGTCCTAATGGATGGGGACAGCAGTCTCAACCTCATTTATGAGGATACACTCCAAAAAATGCAGTTCAACAATTCCCACATCCAGCCGAGTAGGACAACCTTCAAGGTTATTGTCCCCAGCAAGGAAGCACACTACACCAGAAAAGTCACGGTTGACGTGGTGTTTGGAACTCCCCATAATTACATTATCAAGGCGCTAACCTTTGATATAGTACCGTTTCGGAGTGGCTATCACGCGCTCCTCGATCAATCGATGTTCATCAATTTCAGTTGTCCCCCACTACGCGTATATGAAGCTAAAAATGCCGGGGCCTGACGACGTGATCACGATAGATGGCAACCCTGACCGTTCGTTCAAAGCCAAGGACAAGACTGCAACCTTGGCCCTCAAGGCCGAACCCGAGGCCTTAGCCATTGAGCAACTATCCGAGCTGCGGGCAACCGTTGATAATGACGATGTTGTCCTCACCAACCACTCAAAATAAATATCATTCAAACTAGTTGATGAGATCATCAAGTTCCAAGTTCACCCCAACGACCCATCTAAAATGACCACTATCAGAACCCGTCTGACACCACACTAGACGTGGCATTACGCGACTTTCTTCATGAAAATTGGGACATCTTCGCCTCGCACCCCTCCAACATGCCAGGCCTCCCAAGAAACCTCCCACATCACAACCTGATCATAATTGAGGGTTTTAAACCAGACAAACAAGGACCGTGGAGGTTCTCTGAGCTGGAGAGGCAAGAAGTGGGGGAGAGCTAGCCAAACTACTGGAGGCCGGATTCATCCAAGAAGCTAAACATCTAAACTAGTTAGCAAAGCTCGTCATGATGCCCAAGAAGGACAAATCCTCGTGCTTGTGCATCGATTTCAAAGACATCAACAAGGCCTGTCTGAAGGACCCCTTCCTATTGCCATGGATTGATCAGATTATCGATCCCACGACCGGCCACGACCTCTTATGCTTTTTGGATGCGTACTCGGGCTACCATCACTAGTGCAGAAATGGGCTATAGTCCCGGTTCGTAAGGCCCTTTAGTGTCGGTTCTGGAACCGGCACTAAAGGGTGGGCACTAAAGGTCCTTCCGCTTTAGTCCCAGTTCCACATGAACTGGGACAAAAGGCCCACCACGTGGCACGAGCCCGCGCCGGGGGCTAGGTGACCTTTAGTCCCGGTTGGTAACACCAACCAGAACTAAAAAGTTTACGGTTTTATGATTTATTTTTCCTTTTAATTTTCTATTTTCCATTTATTAATTATTTTTGATTTGAAACATATTTTACGCTACTACATATTGTATATGTTATGCATATATATAAATAGAATTTCTCGTAGAACCGATATATATATATATATATATAGGACAACACTATTCTAATCCCAGGATTAGAATAGTTATTTGGATCACAACAGCCCCTATATAGGGCCCGACAGGGCCCTCCCGAACTTCCAAACTGCCGCCGGCCTGACAGGATCCACTGGATCCCGAGCCCCCCGACAGGATCCCGATCCCGAGCCGCCCCAGGCCCCCTTCTCGCCGCTCCTCCCCTCGATCCCCGACCTCCCCCTGTGGTCGTCGCCGATCTTCACCGGATCGGCCGCCTCCCCCCGTCTCCAGCTCCTGGCTGGCCGGATCTGCCGCCTCCCCTCCGTTTCCAGAGCCCGGTCGACCGGATTCGCCGCCACCCCTCCGTCCCACCTCCTGGCCGACCACCGGCGCGGGCGAGCGAGCGACGGCGGACACCGGCGCGAGGGAGCCCGCGTCGCCTGGACGGGCGAAGCTGCCATGGACTTCCGGAAGCCACATCCTCCTTCCATCCTCACTGCCCGATGCCTTGGCAGAGTAGATGACGTCCCCGACGGAAGCTATGGCGAACGACGCGGCCAACGGAGCAACTCCGCGGCGGAGGCAGCATTGGCGGCGCCTTCAAATCCAGCAACAGTACATGAACTTCCTCCCACTTGTTGCCTTCTTCTTCAATATTCCCTTCCCTGGCCTTCTTGCTTCGTGCAGATGAACTTCGCGCCCTATGCAAGATATGGATTGTCATGCGGTTCCTCTCCTAGCTCTCCGACAAATTGCTCACAAGGTGGCCTATCAGCAGCTGGAAAAAGGTTGGCCAAACTTCTAGCCAGGGTATGGTTGAACTTCTTCCTTCTGTTTATTATTTTCTTACAGCCATGTGAAGTTCAGGTGGTGTGTGAGCATCAGTCCGGGCTACAAAGATTTTTTAAAATCTGCCTGCTTACAGCCATATGAAGTTCTGGTAGTGTGTGAGCCTTAGTCCAGGCTACAAAACAACATTGTAAAATCTGCCTGCTTACAGGCATGTGAAGTTCAGGTAGTATGTGAGCCTCAGTCCAGGCTACAGACACTATAAAATCTGCCCGCATTCACATTCACATGTGGAAAAGCCATGTGAAGTTCAACTAGTAAGTGTGCTAGAGTTCAAGTTGGTATGTATCTGGTTCTATGCAAAAAAATAAAAGGAAAATAAAACATGCATGTGATATGACATGAAGGTCAGGTTGGTATGCGCTAGCAGTCCAACCATTCAAACTCATGAAGGTTCAGGTTTTTTAACTGTAGAAAGTATTTCCCCTTTGCAAAACAAGAAGTTCAGGTTGTGGACAGTGCTTAGTTCAGGTACATATAAGTAATCAAATATTGTAGAATTAAAACAGGATGTGAAGTTCATTCTGTGAAGGGTGCTTAGTTCAGGTACAAAAGTATTGGCAGATGCTTAGCTCAGTGCATAGTGTGATGGCTCTCACCACTTTTATATGAGAAGTTCAGGCTATGAATAATGCTAAGTTCAGTTACAAAGGTATAGGCAGATATAACTTGTGTGCTAATAGACATTTTTTTCTTTATGTCAGCAAGATGAGAGACGCATGAAGAAGCTTAGAAGTTCCCAGCAGCAAGTACACAATCCAAAGCCTGTACGCGTTGCACCACCCCCTCAATGGGTCACACCTCAAATGCACGGATACTTCCAAGATGCTGGGTCACAGCCATATTCGCACAAGTTTGCGCCTCCACCTAATTGGGTGACGCTGGAAATCCCCCACGGATTCTTTGTATCCACCAGTAGACTCCCAAGCACGCCGATGGAGGAGGGGGTTAGCTCAAGTCCTATGTGTAATTTTGGAGGTTATCCTGGTGTGCCTCATCAATGCCAAAGCGAAGCAACTAAACCGGATCCCAGGACAAATCCAACAGCAACATACACGGAGGAGAGTGCTCTGCACACTACCACCGTTGGATCATGATGCTGCTGCTACAAGTCAGAATTGTACATGGCGTAAGGTAGATGGATTGCTTCACAAAACAAAAGAGCAAACCAAGACCAGGATCGCAATACCTCCACAACCACCTCAAGCAAAAAGGACGCAAACAAGAGAGAGGCCATCTTCAGCCCTCCTTCCTCGTGATCCACTGCTGCATCCTGCTATGATTACTCCGCCATGCCCCATCCCAGAGGACAACAGCCGACACCTGCGGAGTTGCGATCATACACGCATGTAAGTGAAACAAAAAATATTTATATACGCATCTTGTATTATCTGCAAACTTTCTGCTCCCTCCAGGATAACAAGTTCATAAACAACATTTTAATGTGCTATTTGGATTATTTTTTTCTTTTTCTGCAGACGCCGGATCTACCGGATTATCTAATACCAAGACTAAAGATGTGATTCAAAGATGTAGAGAAAGTAAGGGAATTTTATAACAGATAAGCCAGACACGCTGGTTTTGGAATCAGTAAGACGGGGGGAAATGACAACCACAAGTATTTTGTTTGCGCCTTCCAAGGGATACACACATCTTCTATTTCAGAGACCAACATGAAGCGAAACAAAACATCGTAGAGGACAGGCTGCAATGCAAGAATGAGGGTGAAGGTGCAGGAGGATGACACATGCGTGGCAGTGGACATTGAGTACAATCATAATCACGAACTCATGCAAACTGATGACATGCTGGTATTCTTGCACTCACACAAGAATTATGACCCCACTATTTTAGAGTACGTAAAGCTCCTGAAGTACCATGATGTCAAGCACACAACAATCATGTCCATGCTATCTGAAAATGAAGATGGAAGCTACTTCCTAAGCATGACCGGATGAGACCTACTAAATCAGTAAGTATTCAAACACCCACATACTGCAATGTAAAATATCATCCTAGCTCACAACCCTTTGCTAGAAAAAAATAAACAAATGCATGTTTGCATGTGATTTGCAGGAAAGCCATGAATGCAAGGAACGATGATTTGGATGATGTATTGAAACTTGTTTCATTCTTCAAAGACATGAAGGCAATAAATGATGAGTTTTTCTATGACATCCAAGTGGACAAGGACAAGTCAATTAAAAACATTTTCTGGTCCAATGCAAGCTGCCGAGGAGCCTATCAAGACTTTGGCGATTGCATAACATTCGACACAACTTACAAGACCAACAGATTTCATATGCCTCTAGGAGTGTTTGTTGGAACAAACCATCACTTGCAGTCAACGATATTTGCTGTTGCCCTAATAAGAGGTGAAGATGCAAAGTCATTCAAGTGGCTGTTCGATACATTTCCACGGTGCATGAACAACAAGTACCCAACTTGCATTCTAATAGGTGAGTTCAAAAAAAAACTCTTCAAGTTTCATCATCTTTTCAGTCTATGGGTCTGTGTTGGGTACATTGGTTTTGTCTGAAAATAATGTAAAGAATGTAGTTCAACCACTGTTAGCACAGAAGTGCAACTTGCAGTACAAGAAAGCAAAATTATCTGTCACATGTTTAGAAAAAAATTAGTTATGAATGTGAAGTTCAAATACATGAATCATAAAAGTTCAAGGACAAAGCTGTAAGATAAATATATGTAACATGTTCAGAAAAATATAGTTATTTATATGAAGTTCAAGCACTGCTACCACCGAAGTTCAACAACAATGCTTTAAGAATATTTTTGAGTGCGACACTACTAGTTTGTCCTACTACTAACTTTGAAGTTCAAGCACTGGTACCACAGAAGTTCAGCAACACTGCTGTAAAGAAAAAAATACATGTGACATTCTTAGATACCATACTGCCAAGATGTGTAGTTCAAGTACTTGTACAACATAAGTTCACCATCAGTACAAAAAAAGAATTAAGTTTCATTTTTTTAATTCATGCAGACCAATGCCCATCTATGGCGAAAGCTATAGCACAATCATTTCCATCCACCGTCCACAAGCTATGCCGTTGGCACATCATGAAGAAGTACAGGGAATACCTCGCGTTGCTGTACAAAAAGTATAGAACATTCAAAGAGGAGTTCACAGCTACATTAAACTGGCCGCTGATGCCAACGGAGTTTGAAGATGCCTGGGCTAAACTCGTGCACAACTACAACCTGGAGAACGACCAGATGATGATGCAGCTCTGGAGTGATAGGAAGATGTGGATTTCAGCATATTACAAGAACATTTTCTGTGCTAGAATGACTTCAACACAACGAAGCGAGAGCATGAACCACGTGCTAAAGAAAGGGTTTGTCAAGGGGACCCAGAACCTACACAAGTTTGCTAGGCAGGTCAATGCTTGCATACAAACTCGGATGCAAAAGGAGAACGAGCAAACAATGACCAGCATGGTATGATGACAAGTACAAAACACCCCCATCATGTTCTTTTTACCTTCAACATGTGCACTTTGAATTTAAAAAAATGAAACCCATGACTCTGCTTCGACTAATATCTCACTTTTTGACATGTGCAGACCAATCCTTTGACAAAAACAACTTACGACTACGAGGAAGACATGTCTATCAAGTACACGAGAGCCGTGTACACCGAGATGAGGAATAGGATGAGAAAGGCCACGCTATTTCGCGCAAAGCGTACAGCAGAGCCCACTAAGTACCTTGTGTACTACCACAACAAGCCTGACCATGATGATGAAGAAAGATTTTCCTGGTCAAAGCATGAATTCCAGGTTGTAGCTGACCCAGAGAATGAAATATATGAGTGTGAATGCAAGCTCTGGACACACACAGGTGAGCGAAAAAACAAACTCATTAAATAGCTAGACTAGTAGTATTATATCAAAATTTATGTAACTCATTGTTGTCTCACAAACTATGTATTCTGCATTCATCACAAAAATGCAGGACTGTTCTGCCTTCACATCATGAACATACTGGACTACCTCAAGCCTGACAAATTTCCAAACAAGTATATCCTCAAACGGTACACAAAGACTGCAAAATCACAACCAACTTTGATACAAGGGACTACAACACAACCACATCGGATGGCAGCTCAAGGCTATCGAAGCAAGACATCTTGCTGCAGCTGAATTTGATGGTTAACAAGAAAGTAATGAGATGTGACTAGCAATATGACAGAGCCTACTATGTTCTCAAGAGGCTCGTGGAAGAGCTTGATGCAATACATTCAGCAAATCAAGCGGATGCTGATGAAAGGATGGCTGAAGAGGACACTGAAATTGAAGATGACCTTCATTATTATGCAGCTGAAATGCTCAACACCGCCGCTGAAGCCAACCAATGCAAGCAGGGTGATGGCCAATCAATGGAGCAGCGACAGCAAGAGACGATGAAACTCCCGATGTATTCTGAAACAAAGGGTAGGAAGAAAATTACTGCAGCAAAGAAAAGTGACAAGAGAGCTCAAATAAAGGAACCACCTGCAGGAAGAGTCGTCGTGTTCAATGAGAATGGAGTGCCACTTGGACACAGGAAATGTAGTGTGTGCAACCAGGTTGTGGGACACAACAAGCTGACCTGTCCAACACTCTTGGAAAGAAACAATGATGAGGAGGTCAAGCAACCCAAATCTCAAAAACAGCAGCCCAAAGTTATGGAACAAAAGAAGGGACCACCCCAAAGAAAGCAAGCAGCAGACTTTGTAGCATATGCAAGGAGTATGAACCACATAATGCAAGAACATGCCCAGAGCGCGCAGATGCTGAAAAGACAAGAAAAAAGACAGAGAAGAAACATAAAGCAAAACCTAGAGCCATCAACAAGAAAGTGGTGGAAGATGAAGACGAAGACGAAGATGAAGACACCATCAAAGAAGAGGAAGACGAAGAGGAAGAGGATGACGAAGAGGAAGACGACGATGAAGAGGAAGAGGACAATGAAGAGGAAGAGGACGATGAAAAGGAAGAGGTACATGTCAAGCAAAAACCTCTACCACCAAAGCCTAGGAGGAGCGCAAGGCTGATGAACAGTTAGAATATGTCAATTAACACAATGAAAACTTATGTCATGTCAATGTGCATAACATTATGTCATTCCCTGGTAATATACACTGTGAAGTTCAAGTAATATTACTGTAGAAGTCCTGGTATGTTATGAGAGGAAGTGATGTGCTGGTGATGTATTGCATGAAAGTGCAAGCAGTAATAAATTGAAAAACATACACTGTGAAGTTCAAGTAATATTACTACAGAAGTCCTAGTATGTTATGAGAGGAAGTGATGTGCTGGTGATGTATTGCATGAAAGTGCAAGCAGTAATAAATTGAAAAGCATACACTATGAAGTTCAAGTAATATTACTGCATAAGTCCTGGTATGTTATGCGAGGAAGTGATGTGCTGGTGATGTATTGCATGAAAGTGCAAGCAAGAACAAACATGAAAAACATACACTGTGAAGTTCAAGTAAGCTTACTGCAGAAGTCCTGGTATATTATGACAGGAGGTGCTCGTGTTGTATTCCATAAAAGAGCAATCAGCAAATAATCATACCGTTTTGAAGTTCAGGTCAGCTTACATAAGAAGTTCTGGTATATAAAATTGATGTAGGAAAAAATATACTTAAAAAATAAAGTTTCGCCGCATAAACTAAGGTTAGCAAGCCTAAGACAACGCATTCAAATGTGAAGTTGTGCTTGGATACGTGCAGAAGTTCATGTACAATGCCGACAAAAGATAAAGAAACATCAAGAATATTTCTGCACAAAGTTACAGCTGAAATACATTCGCACTTGAAAAAAAAATATAGATTCTATGCAAAAGCATACATATTGGTTGGGTTCAAAATTACCAATACATTACACAACACAGAATATCCTATCCATCTGAAACCAGCTGCCCAGCCACATCTCAAAGCAGAAGTTCAAGTCAACGATCATATGTTGGGGCCCAAAAATAAACAACACAAAAAAATCAAGCAGTTCGACCATAACCGAGGGAGAAGTTCAGGTACATCTGTTGGGGAAAAAACATGCAACACATGGATACTGAAAACGATGCAGTACATTGAAATTCACAAAGCCAAATCATTCTTCACACCAAATACATTTGTCCACAATATCATAAGTAATAGTGCTGCACCTATAGATACACAAATCACTAAAACATTCTTACAACCAAATATTTACGGAATTGTTCCAATCATTATCAAACCTAAAAATCTGTATGAAATCAAATCTACAATGAAACTAATGCTTCGAATTCACAGGCCAAAGGACTGGATCTCTTTAGGGAGCTCTGAATGCATGAATTCATTCTTCTCGCTAAAAATCAGAGTGTGCATGAACTCAGCCTTCTAGTCATCTGCAGCAGCTTGCAAACAAAGAAAGGTGAAACGATGGTTTAGTAACGGATATCTAAAACCACAGTAGGAGCGTCTCAGCAAAAACACACAAGAAAAATCAAAGGATGATGAGACAAGAACAAAGACAGAACATACTTCCACATCACCAAAATCTTCTACAATCTCATCGCCATCATATGAAGAGCAGAACTTCACAGCAAAGAAACCACAATCATTATTCTTCTGCTTCGGAACATTGATAAAGGTCGGCGTCTTTGCAATAATCACCCAGTTAGGCTGCTTGCTCGCTTTGTATGCAGCCTTGCCGTACACCTCCTCGAGCAACCCAACAAATCTCTTGATCTGTGAGAAATAACAAAATTAGATAAAGTCAAAAACATGTTAACCAAAATAGTTAAGTTTAGGTACATAAAAAGCGACACTTGCATAAGATCCACCTAAACAAATAGCAGAAGTTCAACTTCCAAATGATAGTCAGTTCAAGCAGTATTACCAAAACAGAGACAACAACATATTTTGTCAACACAAGGCATAATAAACTTCGTGTCAAACAAGAGAATGTGAAAGGAGGTTCAGGCTAAGAAACACTCACAATATTTTGACAGTCCCCGTGGAAACTCGTTCGCAACGTTTCCATATTAGTGTAAGGAAGTGAATCAAGGATGTCAATGCTCCCACGATATCTATTCACCATGTACACACTGTAGTGCGCCATTGTGCCAATTGGCTTGAATAGAATCAAGAAAACCTGCCAAGAATGAAAGGACCGGTGAACACAAACTATAAAAGCATATGTACTGAAGAACCGGCATGAACAAAAACTTCTTGATAAACTCAGCAAAAGGATGCACATGAAATTAAAAAAAGCAAGAGTTATGAAAACCTAACCAGCTTTGCATTAAGAAGGTCTTCTTCCTTGCGAACAAACATTGGGAGGAGACCAACAGATTTTTTTGCATCAAACTTTGGAACTGTTGCACCGAAGAAATCATACTACAGGCAGTACTGTGCATTCAGAAAAACACAATTAAAACACCTCCCAAATGCCACTACAACAAAACTAAGGCAAAAAAGGAGATAGGGGTGCAAAGAACTAAAACCTGTATGAAGTAGGTACTAAGTACAACCCTGTCAGAACTAGTGAATATCTCAGAGGTCTCTGACTTATCCTTCCACAAATTTATGACATAATTCATTATGTCTCCTTCCATCTGCTACCCTTGACCGAAAAGCGTATAAAGGACATGTCCTATGAGGTCAATCACATTCGCAGGGATGGTAAACATGCAGTAGCTTGTCCTGCAGAATACAAAAGGATGGTAAAAAATATATTAGAAGTTCAGATACAACAACAAAACAGAAGTTCAGATACTATAACTCAAAAGGCAAGAGGAGACATAAAACAGAAGTTCAGTTACTACAACAACGGCAGTTCAGACAATACAAACAACAGAAGTGCAGACACTATAACTCCAAGGCAAGGGAGAAAATTAACAGAAGTCCACATACTACAACAACAGAAGTTCAGACACAGAGTAGCATCTCTGGCTAAGGAAGAAGAAAACTCACGTAGAATACTTCTCCAGACCCTCTTCACTCAGCACATACTGTTTCAACTTCCGGGCCTCGGATAGATGAGGGTAACTATATTTTTTTAGGGGAGCGACAGGAGAACGCCACTTCAAAGGCAATCTTGATGCTCTCTTGGAGGAAGTAATGTTGCCAGACTCAACTTCCGGTTTCCTCATGGTGATGACAACACTCTTCCCACCTCTACCAGCAACGGCACCAGCAACACGTTTAGCATTCTTCGGGTAAGCAATCTTCTCAAAATCATCATCGGACGAAATCACTTCTGCTTCGGCTGCTTTGACTGCATCAGCCTTCCTGGGGCAAGGGGTTTTTGGAGTACCACGAATACCACCATCCCGCTTCCCCAACTTGGAAGGAATAAGGGTCCGAGGTCTATCATCTTCTATCGAAGCTGTACTCATCGGTTCCTCCCTAGGCTGGTATTCCTGTGACCTGAGGAATGAGTAGTGGTAATCGCTCAAGTCCAACGGGTCCACTGTCAAAGAAAAAGGAAGAGAAAACATCACCATGAAAATACAACTGAAGTTCATGAACAACACAATGTGCAGTCCAACTAATAAAGATGACATGGTTACTACTCAAGGTGACCTAAAAAATTAGTTGCAGTAAAAAACTAAATTAAGTTTAGGCACAACCAAAGGCACAATTCAAGATAAACCGATGAACTGGAAATCATTCAACTATAGCTAACAAAACCATAGAAAGGCATCATCTCTGAAGTTCAATTAGAAAAGAAAATGCTCATGTCCAAGTAAGCAATGGAAGGAAAGAAATTACTGAAACAAAACACACAAGCAAAATTAAAAAGATAGAAATGAAGTTCATGTACAAAGAAAATGCTCCTCTCCTTCCGAAACCAGCAGCCCAGCCAGATCTCAAGCAGAAGTCCAAGTTCAGAGAAAAATATGAAGTTCAGGTAGAATAAAAGATGCAGTGCAGGTAAGCAGTCCAAGTTGCAAATACTTACATGTGTAGTAGCCAAACAGATCTTGGAAGTCTGTCTCAAAAAGGTTAGAAGAAGCAATTGAGTACAACCACGTCTTCCTGATATCCGCGATATTCTCATGGGAATAATTTGCAAGAACCCCGTCATGATACAAATTAACATTCGTACGCATGAAGAATCCGCAGTCGATATTGACATCAAACACAGTAAAAGAATAGTTTTAGAATAGAAAAATAAAGCCAACGAATAAAACACGTCGTAGCTTAAGTACAACTACAGTTAAACAGATGTGATAAAGAGAAAAAGTGGAACTCATACTTGTTTTGCTGCTGGGGCACATCAATCCAATCCAGAGCGAAATAGTCGATGGTAAGAGGACTGAAGGGTGTCTCCCTATCGTTGCTGGCATCCTTCCAAAGCCTCTTGATGTTGTCGGTCATCCGCCGAAACAGGCGTACCGCACATTCATTGTCTGGTCCATAATAGGAGTCAAGAAGCTGGAACCTTGAATTCTTCAGGTCAAGAAATATCGAAACCCAATGATCAACACGACCCATGGAAGCAGGAATCTCAGGCGGGTCAAAAGTGGGGAAAACAACCTGAAGCATCATAAACACACGATCATTAAAAACTAAGAATTAATATCAAATGGTACAAAGAAAAAATAAAACAAATATTAACACAGTGGATCGCACTTCAAAACTAATACAGAGGCAAAGAACATACCGAATCATGTGCATCCATGCTAACTGGACCACTCGCCATGAAGTACTTCCTCACACGGGAATCAAATTGACCTATGAAAATCTTGTCCTAAAATAATGCAGAAAACACCAACATATGAAAAATACAAAAGAGAGACAAACAAGTTTTAACTAAAATGGTAAGGAACAAAAAACAGAAAAGAAATCACTATATGGTTGACTTACACAAACCCAATACGGCAGGATGAGTTTATCTGATCCCTGGTACTTCGCACGTAGACAGTAGAGTGCACACTCAGCCACATTAGATCGAAGCATTCCACGAGGACCAAAAGATATTGCAACATCTTCAACAGAAGCTTCACACTCCTTATTTTGGAACATAATCGTTGATCTAAAACAAGCAAATAGAAAGTAAAACAAGTTCAGCGGCAGGAACTCAGGAAGTTCATAACACATGTTAGCACAAAAGTTTAGCTATATCACAACAGGCAGTACGGTACAAAAAGAGGGCAGAAGTTCAGCACCAGAGAAGTAAAAAAATAAGAAGTTCAGGTACATATAGTGGAGAAGTTTAGGTATGAAACCACAGGCAATTCACAGGGAGTTCATGAATGATGTAAAATTTTGACCAGCTGCACTCACCTCTTGGAATGATTATTCCTAAGCCTAGTTACACTGTAATAAAATTCATCAACCTTCTTTTGGATGATAGCAAGGTCGCTATCTGCTCACCAAAAAGAAAAATAGCAATTAAGAGCAACACTCAAGCACATAGATTCATGACAGTTTCAATTAAGACCAACATTCAAGCACAAACATTCAAAACATAAGCACATCTCAGCTGCTACATCAGAAAAGATAAAACCACAACATCATACACATCATAACACATGCATTACAAAAACCTTCACCCATGTAGAAAACAGTTTCACTTAACATTCTTTACAACCCACACGACAAACAACAAAACCAGAAGTTCAACTTAGGCCACACAGGTAGTTCACATGGGATATCATGGACTAAACCAAACAACAAAAGCGAAGGGGATGGGGAAAGAAGAGAGAAGCATGCTCCTCTCTTCATGGATCCTTGCCTAGACCAGTGGCAGCACTGGAATGATCAACCTCCTCTCCATAGCTATCTCTTTCGGTATCTTCATCGTCGTCTCCAATAGACGTTGCAGCATCGTCAAGAAGGACACCAACAGCAGCTGGAGAATCTGAAACAAGAAAAACTTTTGGTTGTGCTTGTACAGCATCAACATCAACTGATGGCTCTGCTGCAGGAGACTTCTCTGGGCTTGCAGCAACACTACCACCAGTTTCATCAGCAGACTCAACAGGATCTTTCTCCAAAATGATGTCTCCAGTTGTCTTGCCCTGCTCAGCATCAGAAACCTTAGTGCCAATGGACGACTGAGTTTCAGTCAGGACCACTCCGTCGGAGCAGCCGGTGCCTGAGACGGACATGTCTGCAACCTTCTCTGGAGGAACACTAACATCATCATTCTGCTGCTGCAAAAAGAAACAGAAAGTCATTACAAAGGGCTGACCGAACCTCATGCACAGGGGCAGCAAGTCCATCTCAGGGGCAACAAGATAAATGGACAAGAAAAATGGTACCTTATTTTCACTACCGTGAACCACATCAACTATTACGCCACTAGTGGGAGCAGGTTCATGCACAGCGCAGCCTCATGCACAGGAGTAGCTTCATGCATAGGGAAAACATCCTCCTCAACCCTAGCATCATCATCAATAGCCTACAAAAAAATCATGTAGAAAACAAATACCGAATCAGCAGAAGTTCAGATTACATAATCAGAGAAGGTCAGCTATCACAACTGACACATAATGGAAGTCCAAATACAGTAAACATAGCAGGTCAGATATCAAACTACTCTAAAATACAAAAGGGAACAAAAAAGGGCCAGTCATCGAAGTCATGGAAGTTCAGGTGCTATAGCAGTTGAAGTTCAGGTTCTATAAACAGAGAAGGTCACCTAGGAACACTAGTGCTAAAAAGGAACAGTTTACGACACATCAAATCAATAACTGTCGCCTATGACTACAAGCAGTAATAACTGAAAGCTAACATTGAACATTAGTGCAAAGAAATACCAAAAGGCAACATAAACAAACCTCTTTGGTATGCTCCACGTGGCCTCCTTCACGACCCGAACGAACATAATCCTCCCTCTGAATCTGTCTCACAACAACACTTGCCTCATCTTCAAAAGGCTTGCAACGAGCATCCTGCATTTCCTTGAAAAGCCCAACCCTAGTTCGGAGGTGGGAAGTGCTTTGACGAAGCTCTTCAAGAAATCTAGCTTCAATAGATAAGACCTCCTTCAAAGACTCAGCATCAAATCCATGTCCGCACTACAAAAAAAGACACAACCGTGACATTTTGGGCCGAACGAATTTTTTTCTGTCATACATATGATACTTCTATGACGATAATTGTGACAAAACCGGTATCATCATAGATGTGGTGGGCTCCTACTTCTATGACAAAAAATCATGACAGAAAATGGGCTTTTCGTCCTGGGCGGGCCGAAGATGCAGCTGCATGACATTCTTTGGGCCGTCCATGACGGAAAAAACCATGGTAGAAGTGAGGGCGAGGAAAATTTCGGGGAGTTCCCGGTTACGGTGGGAGGTCGGGGGCCGAGCGATGCGCGTTTCTCTCGTACACGTACGCGCGTGTGTGCGAGGCATTGGCTCTAACTAAACCCGAGCGAGGCGTTGGGCTCTAACTTAACCCGAGCGATTGCACTGCAGGCTACGCGTTATTGAACCCGAGCTATCGATCGATGGCTGTTAACTGAACCCGATCAAGCAATTCCTTCGCTACTACTGCTAACTGAAGCCGACCGATGCTGCCTCTGGGATGAACACTGAGCGTTGTGGGGGGGGGGTGTTTGGATGAACAGTGAGCGGTGGCGTTGCCTCTGGATGAACAGGACCCCGTGGTGGTGTGGAGGGCTAGATGAACAGTAGACGGTGGAGGGGTGCCCGTGGAGGGGTGGTTGAACAGGACCCCATGGTATGGAGGGCTAGTTGAACAGTAGACGGTGGAGGGGTGGTTGAACAGTAGCCAGTGGAGTAGCGCGCGGTGGAGGCTGGATGAACAGGAGCCCATGGAGGATGGAGGAGGTCGACGGTAGCCTGTGGAGGCTGGAGGAGGTCGACGGTGGAGATGAACAGTATCTCGTGGAGTCCCGTTTTGCGGTACGCCACACCCCTCCCGATGAACAAGACCCCCATTTCGACCGTAGGAGGTCCGTTTCATCCGTTTTGCGGTACGCCACACCCCTCCCGATCAACAGGACCCCCGTTTTGACCGTAGGAGGTCCGTTTCGTCCGTTTTGTGATACGCCAGACCCCTCCTGATCAACAGGACCCCCGTTCCGACCGTAGGAGGCCCGTTTCCTCCGTTTTGCGGTACGCCAGACCCCTCCCGATCAACAGGACCCCGTTCCGAATGTAGGAGGTCCGTTTCCTCCATTGTGCAGTACGCTAGGCCTCGTTTCCATCGCCTGTTCTGTCCAAGCTCTCCCGATGAATACGACCACACATTTCGTTCCGACCCAGCCGGTTGGCTCCCACGCGTTCCGTTGCCTCCCGATGAACACGACGCATTCCGTTGCCTCCCCATGAACACGACGCATTCCGTTGCCTCCCCATGAACACGACGACGACGCTGTTTCTCCGTTCCGACCCAGCCATGTACACGAGCCCTGGCCGTACGTATGCGCGAGTAGGCGTTCGAGACCCGTACGTGCTCCACTACGACACGTGCGCGCCCCTACTACGACACATGCACGCCTCTACTACGACACGTACGCGCCTCTACTACGACACGTGCGCGCCTCTACGTCCACCAGTATATATGTACGTACACGTTCGCGACCAGAATGACAATGCTACGTACGCTTCGACCAGGTGGGCCCGACTGTCAGGCACTTCCTTGCCTGCGAAGATGTAGCTAGTGGGTCCCAGCAGTCAGGGGGCGAATCATTTTTTTTTCCCGGACGCACTTCCTTGCGTGCGAAGATGTAGCTGGTGGGTCCCAGCAGTCAGGGGCCAACATTTTTTTTGCGAAATACGGTGGCCCCTCCAGTGGGTCCCCGCTATCAGGTGGGGGAATAATTATTTTGCATGTAATACCGAGGCACTTCCTTGCTGCGGCCGTGGACCCAGCTGTCAGCCTCTCCACATACAGTCCACGTCCGATGGAAGCCATTCCGTGACCACGTTGACCACGCCGCGCCGAGAGCACCAGGGCGGTGGACGACGGCGAGGCCTAGGAAGGGGACGACGCGGAGCCGGGGAAGACGCGGCAGTGGATGCCCACGCGTAGAGGAGTACGAGGGTTCACTGGTTCGCTGCGGTGTGAGGATGCCGTCGCCGCAGAATAACAGGGGGTGTGGGTGAGTAGAGGGATGGCCTGGCCAGCGGTGGGAGTAGTAGGGGCGGTGAGGCCTCCGTCGCATCGCAGCCGGCCATGGGAGGCAGGAGCACGAGGTACGACCGGCGCTGGTTTGGGCGGCTGGAGCAAGAAGACCAGAGGTTGAAGAAGCACTACAGCCGTTGGATGGACATCGTACGGTCACTGGAGCTAGAATCGTGCATATTGACTAAGTTGACAAAGCCCTCCATCCCTGTCAACTTAGTAGGCCCACAAGTCAGCCTGCCACTATACTGGGTCCCAGCTAACCGGGGAGTATTCATTTTTTTGCGTAATAAGGAGGCACTTCCTTGCGTGCGAAGATATAGCTGGTGGGTCCGAGCTGTCAGCGTCTGTAACGTTTTTTTCGCGAAATACAGAGACCCTTTCGGTGGGTCCCTGATGTCAGGTGGAGGAATCATTATTTTGCGCGTATTGAGGCATTTCTTTGTGTGCGGCCGTGGACCCAGCTGTCGGCCTCTCCACGTATAGTCCACTTCAGATGCATGTTGGTCGTTGATCACGTTGACCAGGCAGCGCCGAGAGCACCAGGGCGGTGGACGACAGTGAGGCCTAGGAAGGGAACGACAGCGAAGACTCGGCAGTTGTTTCTCACGCGAAGGGGAGCACGACTGTACGAGGGTTTACTAGTTCGTCTGCCCTCGCCGGAGAATAACAACAGGTGTGGGTGAGTAGAGGGATGGCTAGACCAGCAATGAGAGTACGGTGGGGCGGTGAGGCCTGCACGGCAGCACAACCGGCCGCGGGGAGGAGGGAGCAGGCAGTCCCGCTGGCGCTTGTTTCAGCGGCTGGAGCAGGAAGAGCAGAGATTGAAGAAGCACGACGGCTGTTCGATGGACATCCAACAGTCACTGCTTGTGCGTCAACCTTTTTTTTAGGAAAGCCTCAAATCTGTGGAAAACAACATACAACCCATCTGCCATAATTTCTAATAATTTACAACCCATTTGCTAATTCTTAAGGTTTTTTTGGAGCCCTTATTCTTTTTGTTAGCATTACAGCCCATATTGTGGCCACGATTAACAAATTATACGAAATTTTGCATATTTCGGTGCGGTCCGAATTGTTTTTAATCCCGAAATTTGGACTCACATTCAAACTGATTTTAAAAATAAATGTATATCAATATAAAATCCAACAAATTCTCCACACATAAAAATTAATGTAATTTAAAATCTCGAAATAAAAAAAGATATTTGAAACTAATTGCCGGTTTGATGTGTTTTAAAAATGTACAGCCCATTTCTCATTACTGATGGGCCATTTTCTCGGCCAGCCGAATGAAAGCTCTCCTCGTCTTGAAAGATTTGCAGCCCAACAGGCCTAACAAAGCGTCTTACTTGGCAAATCACAAAAAACTGGGCTGTGGCCGTGGACCCAGCTGTCAGCCTCTCCACGTACATTACTCTTCCGATGGAAGTCGTTCCTTGACCACGTTGACCACGCCGCGTGGAGAGCACCACGGCGGTGGACGACAGCGAGGCCTAGGAAGGGGACGACGCGGAGCCGGGGAAGACGCGGCAGTGGAAGCCCGCACGGAGAGGAGTACGAGGGTTCACTGGTTCGGCTGCGGTGTGAGGCCACCGTCGCCGCATGGCTTGGACAGCGGTGGGAATACTAGGGGGCGGTGAGGCCTCCGCGGCAGCACAGCCGGCCACGGGAGGCAGGAGCATGCGGCACGACCGGCGCTACTTTGGGCGGCTGGAGCAAGAAGACCAGAGGTTGAAGAAGCACTATGGCCATTGGATGGACATCGTACGGTCACTGGAGCTAGAATCGTTCATATTGGCTAAGTTGACAAAGCCCTTCATCCCCGTCAACTTAGTAGGCCCACAAGTCAGCCTCCCACCAAGGTGGGTCCCAGCTAGCCGGGGGAGTATTCATTTTTTTGTGCGTAATAAGGAGGCACTTCCGGTGGGTCCGAGCTGACAGTGGGGCGAACGTTTTTTTCACGAAATATGGTGGCCCGTCAGGTGGGTCCCAGCAGTCAGGGGGCAAACATTTTTTCGCAAAATACGATGGCCTGTCCAGTGGGTCCCTGCTGTCAGTTGGAGGAATCATTATTTTCCGCGTAATAAGGAGGCACTTACTTGCTGCGGCTGTGGACCCAGCTGAGACTCTCCACGTACAGTATACTTTCGATGGAAGTCGTTCCTTGACCACGTTGACCTCGCCGCGTTCCGTTGCATGCATGCGTCCATGGGTGTGGTGCGTCCCCACTATCAGCCTCTCACATACAGTCATCTTCCGATGACTCTCGGTTGTTGACCACGTTGACCACACCATGCCGAGCGCACCCAGACTGGAATGACCAGGAGATGGGGAAGACGGGGCAGTGGAGTCGCAGATGGAGAGGAGTGGGAAACTTCACTGGTTCGGGTGCGCGGCAGCACAGCCGCGGTGCCGCCCACGGTAGACAGGAGCAATAACAGAGGTTGAAGAAGGAGCACGGCTGTTGGATTAACATCCAACGGTCCATCTGCTATAATCATTTGTTGATTAAGTTGACAAAGCGGTGCGTACACGTCCGCTTAGTAGTCCCACAAGTCAGTCACCAAATCTGACGGGTCCCAGCTATCAACGGGATGAATAATTTTTTACGCAAAACAAGGAGGCACTTCCTTCCGTGCGAAGATACAGCCGATGGGTCCCAGCTGTCAGGTGGAGGAAGCATTTTTTTTCAGCTTAATAAAGAGGAACTTTCCTTGCGTGCGACCATGGACCTCGTGATTCCCAGCCGTCAGGCTCTCCATGTACAGTCCTCTTCCGATGACTCTCGTTTGTTGACCACGCCACACCGAACGCAGCAAGGCAGTGGACGACGGCGAGGCCCCAGACAGGAATGACTCGGAGATGGGAAAACACGGCAGTGGGGTCGCAGATTGATAGGAGGATAAGGATTATAACTGGTTCTGTTGCGGCATGGGGCTGTAGTCTGTGGAGAATAAGAGGAGGTGTCGAGGGGTGGAGGGATAGCCTGGCCGGCGGTGGGGTAGTGCTTCGTAGCGATGTGTGCTAAGCAGAGCCGCTAGCCGCCGGAGGCCGGACCAGGCGGTCCCGGCGATGCTGGAGGAAGAAGACGAGATATTGAAGGTGCATGCCGGCCATTGGATATAAATCCAATGGCTGTGGATGACACAATCATTTGTTGACCAAGTTTACAATGCCCTACGTAGGCTTTGACCTATTGGCCCACATGTCAGCCTACCAAAATGTGGCATATATTTAATCCATGTTTTGTAGAATGTATAGTCCATTTGCTGGGCTAGGTGAACAAATAATTTCGCGTCAATCAGGCCCATTTATATTTTCTAAGAAATCCCAGCCCATTTGCACTTCCTTGAAATACACGTATTAGGTGGGCTCTTTATATATATAATGTTATGTTAAAGGAGCAATTAATATCAAAGAATAATCCAAAGAGGCACATTTTATATATATATAATTAAGAAATTAGCGAGTTATTGCTCAAAATAAAAATGAGCACATTATTATTAAATTGGTCCTTAAAATCTTCGCAAGCTTTTGTACGCAATCACCAGGATTTTCCTTGCCTGTGAGTTAAAAACAACCAGGATTTTCCTTGCCAACTTCCGTTAAACATTTACTTTTATAAGTTAATAACACGTGGGATGTTTTTATAATGTATATATAAGTCTCTATAAAATATACGATAATAGTAATAATATAAATATATATAATGTGGTTAGAAGGGAAAACATAAATTAGACACATCATTACTTTTATAAGAGACCTGTGTTTTATACCCCACAGTAGGCATACTAACAAGTTCACACACAAATACAACAGAAAAGGTAAACATTCATATCAAACTTAGGTTCATAGGACACGTTCATATTCATAGCCAACATTCACTATCAACAACTCAAAAGATTCATATATACACAAGATCAGCATATCTATGCATCCAAATGATTGATAGATCACACGACAATATTCATACATAATTCACAAAAAGATTCAGATATACACATGTTCAGTATGTTTATTGATCCAAATGATTGATATCACAGCCAATATGATCCATGGACGAACTTTAATTACCTAGGGTACAGACTGGTAAATGGTGTTCAATCAGAGGTACTTCTTGCTAAAATTAGTTCTTGTACGAGTAAACTTTTGAGTACATAAGAGGCAGCATAGACAATCTGAACTTTGCTTGTAGGTTTATCCTCAAATAGTGGCCTCGTGCCGAGGGAGGTTTGAGCAACTTGGACACTACTTTCATCCAACTAGTTTACTGGCTCATCTTGGTCCTGTATCTCGCCAAAATTCTACATTGTAGACGAGAAAGGAGGCGGTTGAGAAAATGAACCACCCAAATTTTTTGTGCAGTTTAACTGAAATGGAGCATCCTTGGCGTGCAGACTGATTAAGTTCTAGATGAATATACGCGTCAACCAACTTGTCTGGAATCTTTAGACTCCATGCCATATAGTTCGCTACCATATGTGCCGATAACCAAAAGTCACAAGTTGGGGCCAAAGACTGGACTGTGTTTTCTGGGCTATGCACCAAGCAATATTTTTGGCGTTTACTTCCCTAATACTTGGAGTTTGACAATTGGTTGATGTCGGTTGATACTCGAATGAATATAAGCACTTCTTGTCAACATCAATGCTTGTCTGAGTGAACTTTTGAGTACATAGCAGCAGCATAAGTACCTGTCCATTTGATCATTTTGTGCAGTTCTACTGAAATCACCCGATGTAATGATTTGCCTGCGAGTTTAGGCTCCAAATTACTCCTTTATGAAATCGGCAAACAGTAGCACAATACCAAATTACCAATACATATGACAGGCACAATAATCAGGATAAAGAACAGTACCAACCTTTGTGAGGTAGCATATCAATTACTATTTCCTTTGGCTGGAAGCCGAGATAAAGCCAAGCGACTGACGGCAAAGGAAGAAAGCAAGCGGAGATTAGCGACTGACAGGAAAGGAAGGAAGCTGTCGAGGCAATGAAGCACCCAAAGTTTTTGTGCAGTTCCACCAAAATCGAGCATCCCCGTTGGCACATATATTGAGAGAGTGAGATTACTGTAATAGTGGGACTAGTTGATGAAACATACATTAACAAATAGAAGCATATCTTAATGGGTAAAGTTAGCAACATAGTAGTCTTGCTTAAAGAGAGGTATTAGTTTATTTAATCAGTGCCAATTAGCTCAACTCAACACTCAAAGCATTTCCATTTATCATAGGTTGCAAAACTTTAACGTGCAAAGATAAAGGAGTTTCTCATGACAGTAGCACGATACAAATAGAGATGACAACAAACTAATATGGATGAAGGCCTTAGGCCCGTACCAACTTGAGAAAAAAAGCTTATTCATGTAGTCCCATAAGAGATGATAAAGCACTCACTAGAATCACACAATAGTATATATTTTTGTGAACTTCAAATGTATGGTTGAAATCACTCTTGTTTACTAGTGCTGAGATTATATCGAAAGATTATCAAGAACTTCCAGCAGAGTTAAAGCACTGGCTGGGATACAGTTCATTGTATTGTCTTGTGTAGTTCCACTAAAATGTATGATTGGCACAACATGATCCCTGTTTGCACAAGTAGGAACAAGGTGAAACCTTCATTAGCTTAGTGATAAAGGATAGGAAGACATTAGCATATTAATCAAACAGTAGCATCAAATTCATGATGGACAATACGCAAAACATTGCCTCATTGAACCAATGGCAATAAATTGACATGCCAAACAATAGCACTATTATGTCATGACACTAATAATGTTCCCTCTCTGCTCCACCACATGATTCACCTCCATAGACAAACATACACATGTACATATTCAACATAGGGTCCTACTAAAGATTTGTTTAAATCCAACAGGAAAATTAGGCAGTAATAAATTAGTGGTACTTAAGTACTCCTAATTAATTAAGTGAGACAGCAGAAGTGGAAGGGCTCCCTGGAGGATCGTATCACATGTAAGGTAGTCGTTGCCGGAGCCCTTGAATGGCCTCGACTGAGGCCTCTGGCTTCAGCAAGATCGCCTTGGCACTGTTTATTCTTCTTCATCTTCCTCTTCATGCTCTGTTTCTCTTTCTCCTCACCAGTTGGTGAAACCAAGTACATGATTGTCCTTCTAATTCAGAATTGGTTTTGTCCGTGAGGGAGTGCATGTGTACTAGTAAAAAACAGCATTATTTTCTCATGGCAGTCGGAAAATAAAGATGAACACATGCATTAAATATCATTCTTACCTAAAGGAAGGTTATGGCGCAAATATGGATGATGAGGATTGGAACACAGATCTCCCTTTGTGCAGTTCCACCAAAATGAACCAACTGTTCCATTCTAACATTCCAGTTAAACAGCTCAAAAGTCACTTCTTTTAAGAAGAGTTTTGTGCAGTGCACCAAAAGGTCACAACAGCAACCAGGTGAATTGGATATCCCTGTTTGCACAAAAAGGCACAGAGGAAACAGTCAGAGTCTCAAACCATTACAGGCAAAAACATTTGGCTAAACTTGTCATGGCTTATAACAGTGGCATGGCTTCATTTTTACCAGGGACATTAGATTAAGAACAGCTAAGGCTGCGTTCGGTTCACAGGTTTGGTGCAGGATTTTCGTAGGAACACAATTCCTACGGTATTCTTTCCCTTCCAACCGTTCGGAACACGGGAAAGGTGAATAGTGTTTCATAGGAAAGCTGGTCTGGTAGTACTGATTCCATAGGATTAGAAACATCCACGCGCTGCTCATTTTTTGGGCGGAAGCCCGAGGCAGGCGCTCGCTGCCATGCGTT